>NC_142759.1:4781748-4831748 GCF_054948205.1 Urtica dioica subsp. dioica
AGCTACATCACCTTTTTTTTTTATTAGTACATGTAAACAACAAATTTATAATGCATATAGTTATTGTGTTGTATAGCGAGTACAGTTAGAGTTCAACTCGGGCAACGGTAGCGGTGATTAACGGAAATTCCGCTACCATTTGCTTATTTGACGACCATCGGAAGCCGTTTATAGTGTGTAGCGGAAGCGGAAGTGACACTTTTGTGACAGACATAGCAGAAATGGAGACCGCATAAGGTTTTGTTACCGTCTCGTACCGTTGTGAGGAGTTGTGCACGTGAATGTGTATTGTTGCCATTTAATTCTTTAACTTTGAATCTCATCCCTTCAATTTTTGACCGTTTGAGCAATCAAAGGCTGAAAAAATGTTGCCGCTTTTTATCGTTTGAGCTCAAAAATTTATACAATTTTTTACACATTCATCCCTCTTTAATCTTTCACTATAAATACACACATTCTACACAACATTTTCACACCACATCAACATTCTTGATTCTCTCTACAAACTACAATTCTCTCTACAAATATTTTATACACAATATATTTGATTTATATTATATAGTTTTGATTTATATAAGTATATTATATACTTAAGTTTTTATAAAATTTATATTATAGTTTTGGTTTATATAAGTATATTATATTTTTACAATATTTAAAATGCACTACTGGCGAAGATTACGTTGCACACGATCATCAAAGGGGTGGAAGAGTTTTACGAATTTTTCAGGCGTTATGAAGGACAAATTCAAACTCCTCTCGAATCGAGTCCACCCCGAAACACATCAACGAGCAAATGAATGTACCATGAAATGTGGCATTTTGTTCGAGGTGGGAGTTTGTCTCCAAGATCGTCGCCACATTCAACAACCTCTCGAGAAACATCTAAACATGACGAGATCCGCTTTACAACTCTCAACAATTCGCCTCCATGAACAAAGACGACCTCAACTTGTTGGCATGATGGAGACAACACAAAAAACATGTTCCCAATAATGGCCAAGATGGCATGAGATGTAAATTCGATCTCGATTTCAACGGTTTTATCCGAATCCACATTAAGTAGCTCGGGTCGCATCATTGACGATCGTAGACAGAGCTTGAAACCCGAAATGGTCGAGAAATTGACTGTTTACAAAGACTGGTGTCAACATGAAAAACGTGCTCAAGAAACACGTGTGAACATTGATTTTATTAACAATTTTAATGTATGCCTCAAGAACATGACTATTCATGAGGTGTAATTTTATTTTAATGTTTATATCATAATATTGTTGCAATGTTTTACCTCTTTTTTTGTTTTAAAAAAATAAATAAATAAGTGATTAATAAAGATGGAATTCAGTTTACATATTAGCTCTTTTTTTTTAAATTTTTTACATTTTAATCCATTTGATTTACCATTTAAAAATAATTTTTTAATTAACAAAAATTAGCAGAAATACTAATTTCCGTTAAGCTTAACGCTAGTATCGTTACCGTTAAGCATCGGAAATGAGTTTAAGGTCTAACGGAAATACCATTTCCATTAACATTGGAGTGCTTTTTAATGGTAACAATATTTTCGTTAACCACCGCTGCCCATGTTGAGTTAGAGTTAACCTGCAAAAGAGAAGTCAAGTTTTACGTTTAATTGGGAGTTGCATTATTTCGTCTCAACGGAATAAACATTTGAAACTTGGGGGAAAAAGATAATACGGAGAATTTGACCAACAAAATGTGGCAAAATATGGAATTACCGAAGAATGGAACTCGTTTTTCATCTAATATATTAAAAAGAGAATTATACGTGTCTCAAAAACATTGGCAACAAAATTTAAATATACTGAATGATAGTCTCATTAGCTATCCAACACTATCTCTACATTCGTGTGATCACAACTTGAACTCAACCTGATCCCGAGCTCTTGAGCGAGACCCCTTACAAAGCGTTTCCATTCTCGCTAAAGTCAAAACATATTCGCTGTTTACAAGTACTAAGATATCGTTTACCATTACCATTACCATCTCGTAATTCTGAATTTACAGTTAAATCGTGTACCACAAAGGCATTTCACTGGTATTTAGGAATTCATCAACTATATATATATATAATAATAATATATTAAAATTTTTCGTGGTTTTTGCCGTTTTGTTGTTGTTTGTTGAAACCGGTACCCCTAGTGTGTTTTCTGCCGAATTCTACGTGAAAATCGTAATATCTCAAACCATGGCTCAAAGCACTTGTACAGAATAACTCTAGCTGAAGAGCCTAAAGATACAAGTTGTTCTGAGCTCTCCCAAAACATAAAAAAGAGCTCAAAACATAAATTTTAATTTTTTTCTTTCCCAAATATATAAAGTCCTTTCTACGAGCAACTAGGTCAATAACGATATTTATGTAGAATCCAACTGCCAGTATACACGTTGGCACAGTGACGGAGCCAGAAAAGCCCGTCAGGAGGGGCTAATTTGAAAAAAAAATTTCAGGGGGGCTTGATTGTAAAAAATTTATAAAAATTGGGCCAAAAGTATAAATTTTCAAGGGAAAAAAATGTAATTTTTTTTAAAATGGGCAAAAAGTGCAAAACAATTTTTTTGAGGGGGGGGGGGGGGCCTTAGCTGGTTCCGTCAACGTTGGTATCATTCCGTGAAAGAAAGACGTCAAAGCCATTGGTTCCAATAGATATATTTTCTTTCCCAGCATAAAAAACTTCATACAATGCATTGATTTTTTTTATTTATTTGATTTGATTGAATACTGTATTATATTGGTGCAACAAGCCAGGCAGAGTTATAAGCAGGGTATTATTAGTTGATCAAACCTAGCTAACTTGAGAAAATAAAAAGGCATAAAATATATTAAACTTAAACTAGTCATATTCATGTTGCAAGAAACTTAGTATATCTTGAAGATTTAGAAATCAATTTTTGTTGTAAATTGTAAGCGGTTACTTCTTTAGTTCACTGAAATCAAATATTAAAGTGATCAATGATATTTCTTGCAAGAAACTTTAATGTGTAGACTTGGAAGATCTAGAAATTAGATTTTTTAGCTGATAACGACTAGATTTTTTAAACCGAATCAAGCTGCGATTTTAAGTTCCACATAAATTTTCTTCTTCTGACTTTATAGATATATACATAGAGAGAGAGAGGTTAGAGCGATAGTTTAAATTAGAACTTCCTATTTTGCATCCATTAATTAGTTAAAAAAAAAACCTGATGGTTGGGCTAGATCTTATGAAAGCTGAACTTTATTAATCTTTATATATATATATGGTTTCTTCTTATATATATGGTTTCTTCTTATATGTCACAGTTAACAAAATTTAGACCTCACACACGAGGCAAACGCAAATACTTGCTTGCAATGGGAAGTTCAACTTTTCCACTTCAAAAGAAAAATAAAAGGGCATACAAACATGTTACATGCCCAACTTGTGATAAAATGTTGAGTGAAGGTGACTTTATAATTTAAGTGGAACAAAATGAAAAATCATTCAAGGTGGTAATTATGATGACAATTATGTTACCGTGCGCATTCTTATAAATATAATTGGATATACTTAGGCATTTAAAAGACCACTTGGCAAGCATTGATTTTTGTATATATATACATTGTTCCGGAAAGGATATCGCCTGTACTAATTTAGAAGATATAATAAAGATATATAGCTCCAGAAGAATATTAATCCAAGGGGGCAAAAATGAAAAAAAAAAAAAAATCAGAAAGAGCATAATATAAGATACATTGGTCATATAATTAAATTTGGACTAAAAATATTAAATAATAAAATAAATTATTTTAAAAAGATATTTTTAGAAATTTGGATTTATTTTTATTTTAAATCAAAACATAAATACCATTTAGTAATCATTATCACGATAAGAGAAAAAAATAACTATCTTGTCCATGAAATGTGCACGTTTCAAAACTTGCCGATTTCCACTCATGATATCATTGAAATTGTCAACCAAAAAAAGAGAAAAAAAAAAGGAAAAAAAAGATATCATGGTATATAGTACATCAAACTACCACCTAACATACACCAAACCAAACCGACTAAACCCCAAGTATTTACAAATTCTCTTTAAGAACCCTCACTTGCCTCGTGATCTTCATCGCGTCCAAAATAGGCCATTACGTACACTCTTCTTACCATATTGTCACACAAATAAATTATTCACAAGAATAGAGGAAGCAGAAAAGAAAAAAAAACCCGGAAATGGTGAACCTTGTGGCGGCACAAAAACCAATAATAAAGTGCCTAATGAAACTGGCCGGAGTGAAACCCCACACGGTGGAAATCGAGCCCGGAACAGTAATGAACTTTTGGGTCCCATCGAAGAGCTTAGCAAAGCCCAAGCCCAAGTCCAAGAAGCCCAATACCGAACCCGATCCAAAAAAGGCCGCCAAAAAGGTGAAGCCGAAAAAACCGGCAGTTGTTCTCCTGCATGGCTTCGCGGGGGAAGGAATAGTGACGTGGCATTTTCAGGTACGCATTATGTTGAACACTTTTTTATGTTATATATATATATATATATATATATATATATATATATAAATACCATATTCCATATGAGTGTATAATTGTTATATCATAAGCTTTTGCACCCAACATCAGTTTTCGATAAAAAAATAAAATAATTTATTCACTATATATACATATATCTGAAAATTATTCAGTCTCTCAATAATTATTATATACATATATCTTGGGCTAACACCGGTCCGCCACTGTTCATACATCAATCTTAATTATAGGTATGAAAACGAGTCAGTTGCTCGCGCGTAGTCACGGGTTGTCACTCATTTATGTATGTGAAATTGACTACCTATTTGATTTTAAAAAATATATATACGTATATATATATATATATATATATGGCATTTTAAGTATTTTTTCTGATATTTATTTGAACGTTTAATTAAGGAAGCATATATGGTTGATGAGAAATGGAGAGGCTAAACAAAATATTCTATTAAAGGCTCAGATGTATTTATAAACATCTATAAATAAATATTTTTTTATATATATTTTACTTAACATGATAGAGAGGTTTTTTCTTGTGGGCTTTGAAGATGACAAAATTTTCTGCCAAATATTAGTGGGATATTAGTGTCCAAACAAATCTTTGATGTTAGAGCACCTTACAAATATTTGTAATAAGCAGACAACGACCAAATCAATCTAGTAAACTTTGAATGGGCAAAAAATTTTGTAGTAAGAATTATTATGAAACAAAAAAAAACACAAATAGTGCAATATTGAGTGTGTTCAATTTTTTTTTTTTTTTTTTTCGCTCAAATATTGAGTGCGCACACTAATTAATCAGGGAGACTTTTCTTTATTTTATCGTCATAGGATAAAATATGGTAAAAAATAATGTGCGAACACACGTGGCAGGTGGGTGCGCTGAGCAAGAAGTACTCTGTGTACATTCCAGACCTGATATTCTTCGGTGGGTCTACGTCGGAGCGGGCGGAGAGAACGCCGGCGTTCCAGGCGGAGTGCGTGGCGGCGGGGCTGAGGAAGCTGGGCGTGGACGAGTGCGTGGCCGTCGGATTCAGCTACGGCGGAATGGTGGCCTTCAAGATGGCGGAGCTCAACCCCGGCCTCGTCCGAGCCCTCATCGTCTCCGGCTCCGTCAATTCCATGACCGGTTCAGTCAGCCAAGCCACTCTCACCCGTCTCGGCTTCCAATCCTCCGCCGATCTTCTTCTTCCCACCACCGTCGAGGGTCTCAAGGCTCTGCTTTCCGTCGCCGCCCATAAGAAGATTTGGTTTCCCGATAGGATTCACCGTGACTATCTCCAGGTACGTACGTCATACATAATAATGTTATATTGCTTTCTTCTTCTTTTTATTTTATTTTACTACCTAATACCACTACCAAGACTAACCAATGGAGGATTGATATGTGGATAGTGACGTGTATTTTGAATATATCCAATATATCGTGTAATATCGATATTGATATTGACGAGTAATTTTTTTTTTTTTTTTTTTTTTTGAGGCCTTCGACTATTTTAGAATTAAAAACGAGCCAGTAAAAAATAAAAAAAAATTGAGGGGGTCACATGACACATTGACACCCTAGGTCTCAAAATTCCTTTAAAAAATATAGAGACGAGTAAACTTCAGAATTGTTTTTATTGAAAAAAAAAATATGAATGTGTTTGTGCACGCGCGTATGAATATGCATGCATAAAAAAAATTGTTACGTTTAGAAAATTAAAATTAAGAATTTCAAATTTCTTATACAAACATTAAAGATAAATATATAAAACAAACCTTGATAGATATAAATAGTGAAGTTAAAAACGTGCAAGTTTGATCATACTGAAGCTGTCCGTTAATCATGCTATGACATGATTTAGGAATACCTGTACTTAAATACATTTGTTAAGACTGTCGTAGTTGTACTTACCAATAACAAGTATGTCGATGATTTATTTTACGGAGATACCAATCGTATATGCTAATGACTTACTAAGATATTCAACCCTCGCTAATAAGTAGTTTTGAGGCAGTAAACAATAATTGAAAATATTACTTTTTACTATATATTATACTTGTTAAATTAATAGATAATGATCAGTGTCTCTTTCACTTATAGACGAGTGTTGCTTTTATTAGTTGATAAGTTTTTTTTTTATCTTACTTTTATTATTTCGTGTGAATGGTTCACACAAAATAGAATATGGGAATTAGGTAGAGAGTCGGTACCGATGATATATAGTGTGTTGTTGCATGCTCATTTTGACAGTTACAGGATTCTAAATTATGATCGCTTATTTATGTCATTTTCATGAATTTGATCAATCAAATAATAGAAAGTTACTGGCGATCACATCAAACCAGAGTTTTATATTGGTAATTACATCGCGCCAAATAATCCCTTGTTTTATACTTGGCGAATACAAAATTGTAGTCGTATCAAATACTAGGCCACCCACAACACCTAAAAATAGCCAACTACTTGTTTTTGTAGTTTGTTTTTTTGTGTTTAATTTTTATTTTATTTCACGTTTTTGTAAAAGAGTTCATGTCTTTGGTTTGCCGATGGGACAATCGTTAGACGTAATTCAAACTTCATCCTTAGTAGTCTAAATTCTCACGGCGCCCAAACGACTTGCCAAATAGATGACAAATGAGTGCCCTGTTTATATTATATAGACAAATAATGGCATTTACTCGTTGATTAATTTACAGCATACAATAATAGTCAACAATGCACCCACTTATCAAGTGCCACATATTCTGCTTAATTAATATTCCCCTAAAATTCCAAAATATTATGTTTTTTTTCGGGAACCGAAATTATTATATTCCTTCCGAATATCCAGAGTTGATTCAGTTGCTCATTTCAAACTAATATACAATAAATAAATAAAAGTGCTTGAAATTATAACGTCAGTTCGCGATTGGTATTTGATTTTATTTTATGGATATTTTGGTTTTTCTTGTTCTACTTGAATTTTCGAATTTCCGGACTTTTATTAATGAAAATTTTCCGATCTCTTATGAGAATTCTACAGAAATAGCATATAAAAAATGGAATTCCCCGAAGATCAACAATTTCGCTCGATTTTTAATTTGTTTTTTTTATTCAGAATCTTGCTGAGTTTGCACAAGGAAACGAAATATACGGCTGTTTTCATCAGTTGATATCGGCCAATTATCGAAAAGCCCGCGAAACCAGAATTTTTAATCGGAACTAAGGTATTCCTGTCCATGACCAATCACAGGTGATGTTCACCAATAGGAAGGAGCGAAACGAACTTCTAGAAGCTTTAGTGGTCAGTGAGAAGGACTCAAATGTCACACATTTCTCACAGGTGCATAAACTTTGAAATTCAATTTCTTTAAATGGACTGTTTACACTAAGGTTAGCAATAATTGGTTTCTTATAAAACATACCACTTTTTAAAGCAGAAAATACATCTCTTGTGGGGCGAGGAAGATGAGATTTTCAAGAAAGAGCTTGCCCAAAGCATGATGGAGTATGTTCACTCAAAACAACTAATACCTTTCTAATCTATCTTAGCACTCAAGATTTAGAAAATAATACATAGATGTGTCGTTTGTCTTCACAGGCAACTCGGAGAAAACGTGACGTTTCAGGGGATAAAGAAAGCAGGTCACCTGGTTCACTTGGAGAGACCATTTGTGTACAACCGATTCCTAAAGAAATTCCTTGCTTCTCTGAACAATGATGATAGCTCGAAGGCCCTGCATAAATGAACTTGTTTACATTCTTTCTATACGTAGCATTGTACCGAATCGATGACTGTAATTTCAAAGGGCTTCATATCCCATCTTTTTCTTTTGTTTGAAATGACTGTTTATTGTACATTATTCTGTCCACACATTATTCAATGACAGAACGCTTGGCATGACACACACACACACAAAAAAAAAAACTACATTATAAAAAATAAAAAATAAATGAATGCACGCACGAGCACAAAATAATAAATTTCATCTGAAAGACTGTTGAATTTCCTCTAGAGTCCTTCCTTTGGTTTCGGGGACCCAAAGTGCAGCGAAAGCCAGCGCAAATGCAGACACGACGGTGTAAATTGCGAACGTCCCTGTAGATAACCAACAAACAAACCTTTTGTTGGTTTTACTTGGAATATATAAACGTGTAGATACGGGATATGCAAAGGAAAAAAAATACCTCCGCTGCTCCAATTCAGTAGCAGATTTGCGGTCATTGTGGTCACAAACGAAGTTAGCCAATTAGCCAACGTTGCGACACTTCCAGCGAGACCCTTTATATTCACTGGGAGAATCTGAAAGTACAATTGTTTTATAAATATATTTTTTTATACGGTTATTTTAAGCACAACCACCGTCTTATTTATTTATTTTTTTCAAATTTCAGAGCCGGATTTTATAGATTTGAACCTTTTTCTTACCTCGGACATTATGATCCATGGAATAGGTCCAAGCCCCAGAGAGAAGGAAATCACCATTGCCTTAATAGCAAAAAAAAAAAAAAAGTTAGTTTCCTTGAGAACACAAAAGCACATTGAAAAATTGCTCGAAGACAACAGCAAAAAAGAGACGTACCACAAGGCCAACAAGGGACAGTATTCCCATGGCAGAAAAGAGAGACGAGTCTTTTGGTGCGGACGACTAGTAAAGGAAAAGAAACTTATTAGAGACACGTAAACATTCAAATATTGTATTTCAACATGAAGGAAATAAAAACAGACCTCCAAGAAAAACGCAACTGAAACGATGAGTAAGCCAATAGTCATTCCGCACGCTGATATCTGCAGATTTGAAGCGAATTTTGTTCACTGTTCTTCATCAATTTTGGTACTTAAATAAATTACTACAAAATCTAGCCCAGTGAAATATTGAACATACAATGAGAAGTAACCTCCGACCGGCTTTGTCCAACAACCAAGTAGCGATCCCCGTTGCGATAACCTAATAACGAGATCAAAATTATAAAACCACCGGTGAAATTAACGTCACATTTTTTTCTTCTTCTTCATGTTTAGCATGACAAAGGAAGGTTATCTTTACCTGAACGGCTCCGAGTGCACATGTCGCTGCATTGCTTGACGAAATCCCTATAAAAAGGTTGAAACTGGTTTAGACAAATCTTCCACCATTTATTTTTTTTATGAGAAACACCTCAAGAGATTGATCTGATTCTGACCTGCGGTTTCAAAGATCTTGCTTGAATAGAATAAGACGGCGTTGATACCGCTGAGTTGCTGAAGCACTAGCAATCCAATTCCCACCTGTAGTTGGAAGCAGATTTGTGTATCGAGAATATGGAAATGATATATAAAACTGACGATTTTATAAATCGAGGAAGGATTAAAATTATAGTACCCCCAAAGGGAACCAATATCTTCTTCTCTTCAGATCTGCAAATCGGATTGCAGTTCTTCTGTTTGAAGATGAAGCCACAGATCTCTGCATGAAAAAAATAGTCAATCATAGTATGTGTAACAAGATTGTAAAGCAATTTTAAAAAAAATTATACAAGTTCTTCATTTATTTTTTTATTTTTGTCTTACCTTGATATCGTTCACTTCTGCAGAGATGTCCGTATCAAATCCTCTCAAAACTTGCAAGGAAGCTTCGAAATCTTCTGTCATTCCCATTTTGGCCTAAACGACCAAACAGTTAAAAAATAAAAAATCAGCAGGGGCGTATTTACATCTGACTCAGCATTGATGGAATGGTAATGCCGAAATTCTTACAAGCCATCGAGGAGATTCCGGAATGAAAAATAAGCCCGGTATCAATATCGTACAAGGTAAAATCCCTGTAAATTAAAAAAATAGTTACAAAAAAACTATGATTCAATGAAATCATAGGGTGTGCTAAGAACATTATCCAAAGCTAAGAACTCTCTATTGGTGAACATATTGATAAACAATATCAACAAAATTTAAGTCCTTAAGAGACTGACCTAATACAGCGAGAAATCTCCAGTTGACGAAGAGCCCCAACAAATATGCCAGCAATATTCCAATAGTCACTGAGAGCTGTTCATTTAGAAAGAAAAAAAACAGAATCATTTCAAAAAATTAAATCCAAGCAAAGATGAAGAGAACACCATTGAAAACAATGGCTGAACCATTACGAGACCTGGTTTACAGCTCCCAAAGTTCCTCTCATCTCTTGAGGAGCAACCTCGGCAATATATACAGGTACCTATAATACAAATAAAAGTTTCACAGATCAACACAACCCATGTTGTCACTACAATCTTAAAGAGTATATTCGAAAACAAACCAAGGTTTATTAAAAAAAATAAAAAAAAAAGTTACCACGTAAGAGATAATGCCAACTCCGAATCCTTCCAACAACCGCCCCATGAACAAGAATGAGACATCCTAAACGAAGATTTGACAGATTTATGCACCGACGATGAAAATAAATAATAAAGTTTCAGGTATGAGTAAAGATCATTACTTTTGCGAACGATATTGCGAGCCATCCAATAATATTAGGGATCGCGGCAATCATCAGTGACTGAAACTCACGAGAAAGAAATCAAAGTTGTGAGGTAGAAAAAATAAAAAATAAAAAAAAACCTGAAATGTAATGAATAAGATATTACAGATTTATATCATAAATTTCTGATCATACAGAATCTGGTCCATCCAGTGTCGTAGGAATCACACCACTATTTATGTAATTAATTAAAAAAAATGGGATTGAACTGTTAATTAGCTGTTTAATCATCTACAATAAAACAACAGTATGTATGATCCTTCTAACGGTCCTGTAATTACTTTTTATGAACTAAAAATTCTCAAAATGAACTACAAATGGTTATACTTCAATCCCAAGTAAAAAATGGCAGCCGGATCAAATCAAGTACAGAGATTCAATTCCCATTTCTGATACTAAATATCGTCATAGATTCTCTTACTTTAATAACTCATCAGAACAACTTAAAAAAAAAAAAACAAAACATACCCCTTTTCGACCAATATATTCAGAAATCTGACCACTGGCTATAGCTCCAACCATAGCTCCAACATTGGACAAAGAACCAAACAACGAAAACTGTGATAATAAGAAAAGAAAAAAAAACCGCTTAAAAACTCAATATTAAAACAAATGAATTGATAGATTGAAATCCACATGTATTTATATACCTCGGAAACAGAAAGTTTCAGATCGTTAACAATGGCGGACTGCGTCGGAGAAGAATAACCACACTGAAAACCGAAAACGGAAACTCAAATTCAACTATTACATCGGAAAAAAATAATCAGAAAACAAGATAAAAGGGATTGATGAAGTACAGTGAAACCGAATTGGATTGGACCGAGAGCGACGATGAGAACGCAGAGAACAACAGAGACGGAACCATCGCGAAGGATTTGAGCGGACGAGCCGATGATACTCGATGACTGCCTCGAACCCATACCCATTCGGTACCAACTTCCGGTGTGTATGAACGGCTTTCGAAGACCGTCTCGTCCATCGTTGTCGCTCTCATCTCTGAAACTCATTTTCGCTCTCTCTCTCTCACCACCACATGTGTGATTATATAAAGAAGAATTGGGGTTAGAGAGAGCTCAACGTTGGAAGAAAATCCAAGAGAGAGAGAGGACAGAATTGTGTTAATTTTTATAAGATTATTCTGGTGTGTGTGTGTCAATACATGTGAGGGGTACGAGTTTTGGCAAAGACGTGTAATGGCGGTTCTAGATGTTGGCTGATTTTGGGGAGTGAATCATAGACCAAGCTTTGTCCTTTTGTGTAGCGAGTTTCAAAGGATTGGTCGAACTTGAGTTATCCATATTATTGCTATTTATTTGGAATAAATCAACTATTGTATCCCTTGATTTCAGTGGAAACCTTTAAATAAATAAATAAAATTAAGTCCAAAGAGCTTCAAACCTTAAAAACAGAACAATTTTTTTTTTTGGTTGTTTTTAACCGAAATTAATTTATTAATTCTCGCTTAATAGTTAATAGTTTAGAAAGATAACCGGCTGGTTCTTGTAAGTAACGTTTATAAAAGAGAGGAAGAAAAAAGTTAATACTTACAACGGTCATAAGAAAAAAGAAAAAGAACCTCTGTTTACTACGGTGTCTAAAAAAATCTTAATAATTTTCTTTTATTATTATCAAATTAATTTAACCAATTTCCTTAAATTTGCTATAAAAATCTTTATTTTTTTCTTCAATTCTTCACATATTTATCCCCAATTTATTTACATTATCTCAAAATTTCATACTCTCACTACCAAAAATGAAAATGTATAGCACGCGACAAATACAGGAATTGAGAACGTTGATGTCACTGTCACACAATTTCACGATTTGCTATGTTCATTCAACCAACAAGAGAGAGGCCTGAAGCTTTAGTCTAGTTTTCTTTTAGTACCTGGTTGGTAGTTTGGATCAGTTTATGGATTTCTATAGTTTGAATTGTGTTAGTGTTCAGTCTGTGTTTAGTGCATAGATGTTGTTTGTTCTTTTAGAGAAAGATAGGTGGAGAGGTTTAACCTAAAAAAAAAAAAGGTTTTGGTGGACAAGTTGGTCTTATCTTTCTCTAGTCAGATTCGGTGTGCCTCGAGTGCTCGAGGTTGGCGATGGTTTTGAATGCTTGCCTGCTCGAGGTTGGCGATGGTTTTGAACGCTTGCCGGCTCTTAGGTGAGTGCTCTTGCCCGCTCAAAATATTGCATAATATTTATGGGGATTGAGGGAGTTCGTTATTGAGATTGTAATTTCGTTCAAAGTAGACCCTTACCTCTTTTGTTTGCTTTGTTGCTTCTCATTTTCAGTGTAAAACAGTTTATTGTTTGAGGGTCCGATCTCTATTGTTATCTTTGTATGGCTGATGCCAGTTCTATCCGTTAATGAGAATTTTCCGTTAAAAAAAATTGTCCAGTGAACACTACTAGCAATGTTGTACAATTTTGAAGTCCACATATGTCTTGTCGGAGAGATTGCTCTTACTTAGCGATTTACTAACACGTATTGGGTCGTAGCCAATTAGGGTTTTGAGTTTTCGAAAGTATTCTTATTTTGATGGTAAATTTGTAATATAATGGCTGCGTTTGGTTGAGTAGTGATAATTAATATCATATTTTGAATGATTGAGATTTGGATTAATTCGGAAATAAATTAATTTTACAACATTTTAATTAAGATTTTATTGGTGATGAGATAGAAGTTTTTGATATAAGTAATAGTTATATCAAACTAGTTCGCTTTAAGGCAATATACATACTAATGTAATCTGTTGTCTAGGAATTTATTTTGGCATGAATACTAAACATGATAGTCGATAGGATTTCCAAAAATCTAATTAACATCATATACATACGCAATTGATGGAAACATGATTAGTTCAGAAGTCAATGTTAATCAAGAAAATTTTATGCTACGGAAAAAAAGGTGATTCGCTGATCATTGCAATAGATCCTAAAAGATTGAGGATATTTGGCTAATTTTGTTTTTATTATTAGCCATAATGCTAATATTAGACGGAAAAATTAATAGACAAATTATTATTAATTAATTAAATAATAGTAAACAGAAGCCAATATACAAAATATGTAGACATGAAATACAAAGAAAAATGAATAAACTAAATAAATAAATCGGATATCACCAAGAAATCGGTTAAAGAAGGGAAATGGAGAACATGTCGAGGCTTGTTCGAAAATTTTCTTAAATTGTTATTGCTCTCTCATTGGGTGCTGGAAAACATGAGCAACCGCCTCCAAAGATACAACGACGTACGAGTTGAACAAACCATCACCGTGTTCAACTCTAGCGAACTTGAACGAAGTGCCAGAAACTACCACCAACACAAGAGAATTGAGAGGAAAGTTGGAAAGATAATTTTGTGTGTTCAGTGTATGCTCCATCCCTTGGCCAAGCTTCTTTTTATTCTCCTTCGAATGAGAACATGCCCCAGCCTTTTATAGGCTCCTCAAAAACTATTACAACGTTCATCATCAATGCTCGACAACGCCATAAGTTCGTGATGAATTCTAATGGTTACAAACGTAAAAAAAAAGCTCCATTATAAGTGCACGGTTATTATCATCCTTTTAGTCCACTTTAACAACCAAATTTTTTCTGTAACATATTAAAATTAATGAAAGAATTTAGCCCAAAAAATTAGAGTTCTGTCAAGCCCAGCTCGAGTCGCTAGCCCGACCGGACGGCGGGGCGTGTATGGTTGACTTGGGGAACCCTTGACCCCTCTACAAAACTGGATCACCATTGGGAACAAAGACAGAGCCAATGTAGGCTCAGGAGCGGCTCAAACCTCCCCTAATTTATTTTTACACTTTGGACCTGTTTTTTTTTAAATTACATTTTTTGCCCTGAAAATTTACAAACTAGCCCCCTAAAACTTTTTTTTTCAAACTAGTCCCCCTTGAAGTTCGCTTCTTGCTCCATCCCTGCTTGGCTAGATCGTTTTGGAGGCATGGCCGAGCGGTAAGGCAGGGGACAGCAATCCAAACACTTTTGAACAAATTAGCTATATAAGTTCACACATTTGTCTATTCTCATTCCATGTGGGACTCTTATAAATCAACAGTCAATCACAACACAAACAATTCCTTCACAATTTTTGATGTTTTTCAACACATTTTGGGCATCAATTTCTCATTCATATCTTAGCTCCAATTTAGGCAAATAAATAACCGATTTTATACAGAGACGAAAAAAATAAGAATATGTTCCAACTTTAAGTCTCGATGAGTGGACTCTATTCGAATATTTTACACAAATTTGTCAATAAATAATATTAAATAATCTTTAATATTATTAAACGCGCATTTATTCCAACATTTTTTATCCCTTTCCTCTATTGTTAACATAAACCCGCAAGATTTTCTTTGACAACTAAATTTGATTAGGAGGGACAAAAATAAATAAATCTTATTATATCAAAGTATATTCGCTTGGTCTATTGATATTTTTAATAAAGTACAAACCAGAATGATACCTGTTGAAAAGTTCACGACCAGGCATATGGTTCCATGATATATATATATATATATAATTTGTATCTTGTCTCAGTTCTCTGCAAAAAAAAAAAATTTCCAAGTCAAGTGGGTACTTTAACTTATATTACTTATTTTGCTCTTATTCGGATTTCAGAGACTTTTTATTAAGGCTGTATTTAGTTTTAGCCAAGGAAAAAAATGCCGTTTTCGTTGCCGTTTCGAGCCTCCTGATTTACGGAAAATCGTCATGCCGATGGAATTTCCAACGGAAAAATTGTGGAAAAGAGCAAGTAAAATGCCGTTTTCAAATGCCGATTTCCATGGAAAACCGACGTGCCGACGGAAAACCGAACGGAAATAATGTGGCGAAACAAACACATAAATATATATATTTTTAAATGTAGTTCAAATTTAAAACACTTCAAATTATACATATCTAGCATAAATGTTCCATTTGTTCATGAAATAAATATGTTTCACAACCATATAGTTACAATATTAAAAAAAATGTATCAATAGAATCCCGATGGACGTCCCGATTGGATAAAACTCGGTTGGTTTTCTTGAAGCTCGCAATACTGAGACCAAGTGAAATTTCCCTGGTACGATTGTTGGAAGTTTTGAACATGTCTGTCGTAGTCGGCTTGATCGTACCCCACAGCTGTACTTATCAGTGGGCATCCCGGTGCACATTCTATTCAAAGTTCAAACTAATTTAATTTCAATTCAAAACGTAACAATTTCAATTCATAATCTAATTTAAACATGCAACAAATTTATTTCAACATGTCAAAAATTTCTATTCAAAGTTCAAACTAATTTCATTTCAATTCAAAACGTAACAATTTCAATATATCAATAAATTCATACACTTAAGTCTTAAATAATTTCATTTCTAGCATATACAAGATAAAAATTAAACACATAAACTTACTTAAAAACAGAAATAAAACTTGAACTTCGGTTTTTTCAGTCGCCGGAAAATTCAAGATTCGCCGGAAAAAATGGTGTTTCGCCGGAAAATTTCAAGGTTCGCCGGAATTTCACCAAAAAATCTGGAAAAAATATATATGATAGATCGTCACATTACAAACAACTTTCATGAAGAGGATTATATGAATAAAAAATCAAATTACTCAAGAAACTGAAGGTGCAAGTTTCAGAATCTAGGGTTTCCAAAACGACTTGGAAATTCCTTCAAATCGGAGGAAATTCGTCGACATCTTGTTGATTTATACCTTCAGCGTGACGAAAATGGTGGAAACTCGCCGATCGCCGTCGAATTCCTCCGACACCCACGTTCTCTCCTCCACAGCCGCGACTCTTTTTTTTTTCTTTTCCTTCGAATTTCTTCGAATTTCCTGGAAATGAAGATGGTTTTATACAGAAGTTGGAACGACATCTATCGGCATTAAACGACAGAAACGAAATGTCGTTTCTTGGAAATTCCAGCGACATCACACATGGAAACGACAAATGTCTATTCCGCTCGCCGTTGACCCATGGAAATGGAATTTCCAGCCGAAATTCTGGGAAATTCGCCGGCATTCAGTTCCTTGGTTTTAGCTAGTCTTTCATGTGAGATAGAGCTGTTAGTTTTTGTAGCCTAGTTTTTTTACAGCAATTTGGTGAGGTTAAAGCCGAAACGCAAAGAATGACAAATGGGCAGTGACGGAGCCAGAATTTCAATCAACGGGGGCAAATTTGAGAAATATTTTTAGGAGGGGCATTATTGAAAAAAAAACTTACAAATTTGGGTAAAAAACATAATTATTAGTAAAATTTAGAAGTAAAATTATAAAAAAGTATAAAAATTTGGGATTAAAAAATAATTTTCAAAAATTGAGGGGGCATTGACCCACCCTAGCCCCCACCTGACTCCGTCACTGCAAATGAGTACCTTATTTATAGGATTGGGACAGAAGAAATACTGGTGGTTTTAATAAATCATTTTTTTAAACCTTCATATCAAAGCTGGTACTTTTCAGGATGAGAGATCATTTTTTTTTACTGTAAAGAGAATTTATCATAGTGCATAAGTTCTCTTGTTGGCCGTGTATCAAAGTATGTATCTCCCATTTGGTCTATCAAGGGAGTAGAATAAATATTTGTTTGGGTTACAACGTTTCTGTTTGTGATTTGAGTTTGACAAACAAATCAATTTGATTTTTTTGGGTACTCGAGACTCCTTTCCTATTATCTTCATAATTATCTCTCTATGAGTCTTTGTGAATGACTAATTAAATTTCATTTTATAATATACTTTTGTGTAAAATTGTACCTGTTAATGATCGGAATATCATAATACCGAATAGCCACAAAGCACCGAATAAGATGTAATTCGAGGTGTAACAATGTGAAGAACGATCAGGAGCATAAACTAAGCTCCGAATATCAACCAGCAGAATCATATGAATGATGAAGAAGCTCCCGGTATGATAAAAAAACTAATCGAACAAAAGTTTACAATGACCACGTAACCACCAATAACCGTCAAAATAACTTACAAACGGTTATCCGAGTAGTTACACAACGCAATCAAATCGGTTATCCGCTTATTGGATAACCGCTCAGGACGTGGATCTGATCAACCCACGTTCACACCTGACCCCATATATAAAAAGCACAAGACCTCAACAGAAGAGGAGGGAACACTCATTTGACAAACAATACTTGGGCCATTATTGTACTATGATCGTGACAATGTTGAATTGGTGATATCTGTTGTTTATTGCATTGTGTGTAATGTCTCATTGTTTTTCTTTATATTTCATCCCGAAAATTTACAAATTAGTCCCTCTTAGTTTTTTTATACATATTAATTTCTTTAAATTTACATGCTGTTATTATATCTACTATCTAGGATTTATTTTGTATTTTTCAAACACTGTTAGTTTCTGTTATTAAATCTGAACAGATCTCGCAGTAAAAAAACGCAATTGTAACATAAATAAATCCAACAATTTCCTTAGAGGCGTTCCTCCACGCCTCCAATGTTTCACAAAAGTTGGCAAGAGTCTTGAAGCTCTTCACTCTTTGATATATCTGTAGTAATTTATTTAAGGATGTTTTATTTATGGTAGTATCGAAAGTGAAAAATTGTTCCTTAATTAAGTATATCATCTCAAGAGCCTAATTTGAGTAACAACAGCTCTTTTTATACATATATATATATATACATATATATATATATATATTTTTTTTTTTGTGTGTGTGTGTGTGTGTGTGTGGTGTGGTGGCATGATTGTCAATTGTGCACGTATATATAAAAATAATTATTCTACTTAGATTAGTCCTCACTAATTCATGCTTAAAAATGTATACTATGACTGTATATAGCAGTCAGTTTTGAGCATGCTGAACCGATATGATTGACTCAAAGAGCAACCGAACCCATTCCAGCGCCAAAGCGAACCATATATTAAATTAATCATTTTCTTTGCTAAACCCTTCATATGAATTTATTTTAATGTATCTTTAAAACAAAAAAGTTTATTTTATTAATGTCAGTAGTGAGAAAGTTGTCCAGCACGCTAATCTCATTCTTGCCGGACACTCTTTCTCTTACCATTAATATCTCAATCCTTTGACACTTTTTCTCTATTTTTCCACTTCCAAGTTCCAATGGCCAAGCGTCTCTCAGCTCACTCCCTAATCACAACAGTCACCGCCGCAACAAACGACACTCAAAATATTCCCAAAAACTCCTCAACTTCTTCCAAAATTCCATTCCGAGCAACTAAAATCCGAAAACTCTCCTCCAAGCCCCTCGCCGAGCCTACTCTTCTCCCCAAAACCCTAGCGCCGCCATTGACGTCCGAATCCGATATTGACCTCGCTCTGGCCCACCTTCGCGCCGCCGATCCCCTCCTCCGAGCTCTAATCGAAGCTCACCGACCTCCGAGCCTCGACTCCGATCGCTCGCCGTTCCAAGCCCTAGCCAGGTCGATCATCTACCAGCAACTAGCTACCAAGGCCGCGAAGACAATCCACGACCGATTCACCGCCCTCTGCGGTGGCGAATCGGCGATTTCGCCGAGCACGGTGAGTGCGCTCACAGCGAAAGAGCTCCGAGAAGCCGGCGTCTCGGCTCGGAAAGCGAGCTATCTCCACGATCTCGCGGCGAAGTTCGGAGACGGAACTTTATCGGAAGCTTCGATTCTCGCCATTGAAGAGGACGAGGAAGAGCTGATTTCGAGCCTCACGGCGGTGAAAGGGATCGGTGTGTGGTCCGTGCACATGTTCATGATGTTCTCGCTCCGGCGGCCGGACGTTCTTCCGGTGGGCGATCTGGGCGTGAGGAAGGGTTTGCAGAGGCTGTACGGGCTCAAGGGCTTGCCTGGGGTTTCGGAGATGGAAAAGATCTGCGAGAAATGGAAGCCTTACAGGTCTGTTGGGTCTTGGTATATGTGGAGGCTTTTGGAAGCTAAATTAAGCTAATTGAAAACACTTGTAAATTTGTGATTTAGACTTTTGGTTCTTCTAGTAATGAGTAATGACATGGGCGTGTGTGAGTTTGCCAAGCATTTTGCTGGGGTTTGATCCAATTTCGTGACTGGTTTATATCCAATCAGACAATAAAGTGGATTAAATTTGTTGTGTCACTTGTGTGCGCGCGCTTAAGTTGAGAGTAATATATTTATCTCATAGAGGTGAAGATATATCATTGTCAATTTTTTTTTCTTGTTTACAAAAGCTCATAGGACCACACAGACAGACCAAAATCAAGTAAGAAGTTTCAACTCCCTACATCATAGAAGAAAATTTAAGTGATACGTAATTTAGTCGGATTTAATTTTGAGTCATATTGAATCTATTTCTTATCTAGATTATATGTTGGTTATTTTGTTCCTAATGAGCATTTGATTTCTAGACATACACTAAGGCTCGTGATATTTTGAAGAAGAAAAAAATAAACTAAAAAAATTAGTTTTTCGGAGTCTTTTTCCGTAGCCTTAACATCCGAAATATAATATATGGACGGGGAGGTCTAAAGTTGACTAGTTTAGTATTGTTGTTCATAACATAAGTGATGATTGGGCTTTGAACAAAAGAATTATATTGCTTTCAAGTGTATATGAAAACCACAGTGCCAGAAATATTTTGAAAGTTATTTTTGATCTTATATAAGAATGGCAAATAACTAGAAGAATTATTTCTGTCACATTATATTATGCCACTTCAAAGCCTAGAATGATTCATAGTCGGAAAGATTGACTATCATGAACATATTTTGCACTAAAAATGTGGGTTAGTTTATTTTCATTAATTTTTTCTTATCATACTTAAATTTCCATTCTTATTATGAAAATATCTTGTTTATTATGTTTATTTCTTACTCTGCCCTTTCTTAAGGCTTCATCTTCGCATAAAAAAATGTGTTCTTTTTCAATCTCCCCGATAAGGCAAAGAGAAGATAAATACAAAGATAAAGAAAATTTTAGGTATATTAAAAGTATTAAATATAGTTTTTAAGACATTTTTATCCTAACATTTATCTTGTGAGATATTTAGATCATTTTGCTGCATAGTGTCCCCATATATCCACATATTTCGAGTTTTGGCATGGCCCATAAAAAATTAGCCCAACCATCAAAATATATTGGATACTGGGCCTATCCAGGCACAACAGTCCAAAATACGAGTTTTATTTTAGTGTCGTTTGACGATTGTCAGATGTTCGTGTCGTATAGCTCCGACTAAACCACTTAGACGTTGGAAATGGAGCGCACAAATGTTGAGTTTTGCTACCGACTAAACCACTTAAACGTTGGAAATTCAGGTTACCCAACGTTTTAATCTTTCTAAAAAAATAGTCTTTAGGCTGATGTGACTAATAAAATAAACTATTCTATACCTAATTTACCCCAATGATATTAGCCAAATTTTGTCGTTTCAAGCTTCAAAACATTGTTTTTCTGTTTTTTTTGCTTTTATTATCGTAAAATATTTGTAGAATTCGTTTGATCTTCTTCATCTTTTCTAACCCCTAATCTACATCACCCTCTCTTGGTTGGGTTTATATGGTTTTTTGCTTTTTTTCTACCAAATTGCATAATTAATAATCAGTAATAACAATTAATATTCAGTAACAAATATTTTTTTAGTTGATTTTTTATGAATAGTTCGTTAATTTTAGTTAATTATTGTTATTAGATCGCTGATTTAGTTTGGTTTTGGGTTTTTTTTATTTTATTTTACTTTTGAATCGTCATTAAATTTTTGTTGATAAACCACTGTGTTTTCAGATATTTTGTTCATTTTTGTTAATTAAAGTGTAATGATTATTTTTTTTGAATTTTTAGAAATAATCAATTGTGTGTATTTAATGGAAGTAGTTACTTAATTTGTGTGATTTTAATTACTTTCCTTTAATAAGTATTGAAAATATTAAATATAGGGTATTTAAGTAATAGATTAGCAAGTCATGGCTAATTAGTTAAAAGTTTTAAAACGTATGTCAGATCAAAATCTAACGTTTCAAAATAACTAGTAAGCTAGACTCATATACACATATTAACTATAATTATTTAGAGTATAGTATGGAAATCATTTACACATATTTTAACTATAATTATTATCGAATAAAAATATTATTTTTATACCCTCCGCTGTAAAGCGCGGTCTAATATTTAGTGTATATATATATATTAGGCTCGGCATTACCCTTAAACAGCTTAGGCAGCTGCTTAAGGCCTAAAAGTTTTTGAAGATTAATAGGCTAAGGGGCTGTTTGGTAACGTTTTTATTTTTTGTTTTTTGTTTTTAAAAATAAAAAAGTGACCTTAAGCAAAAAAAAACGTGTTTGATAAAGTCATTTTTGTTTTTTGTTTTTAAAAATAGGGGAGAGAATAAAACAAAAACTGGAGAATAAAAAAAACTTGTTTTCAAAATTTTTTAAAAAAAAAACTCTCGAGATTCTTCTTCTCTTCGAACGCTCAAGAAAGTCGATAAAAAAACGCTCGAGAACCTCGACCTCCAAACATGGTTGTCACTCGATCTTCCATTCAACGAAAATCTCACATCTCTTAAGGTAATTTTCGATCTTCTTTTCGTCATTAGATTTGTGAATCAGGGTTTTTTTTGCACCACGATTAGGGAAATCACCTCAAGCACCAGACCACGTCCGCGCTCCGACCGAGGAGAAAAAAACCGCGAGCGAGCCAGAGACGTCGGACCGAGGAAAACCACCGGAAAAGAGAGAGAGAGAACATCGGAGAAGCCATTGGAGGTAAGGATTGGGTTCAATTTCTCAATTTTCTCTCCGAAAATCTTCAAGAGAGTTCTAGGGTTTGAACCCTTATTCTCCTTCTCTTCTCAGTCGTGTGCTCTAGGATATCCGGCGTAAATTTGGACAGAAAAGAGGAAGAGAATCTCGACCCGGGAATTCTATCTTGCAGAATCAGGTAAGGAATTGAATTTTTCCCCAATTTTGAATCCAAGAATTAGGGTTCATTTTTTAGGTTAAGGTTTTTTTAATTTCTGGACTTGATTCATGCGATTGAAGTGTTGTTGGACTTGTTTTGGTCTAAAACATCTGTTGAATCTGGTTGGATTTATGTGATTGGATTAATTTCAAATTTATCTTGATTTGAGTACGAATATTTGAATTTAAAGCTAGGGTTTCAGATTTCTTTGGTCTTGGTTTGGAAATTGAAACCTATTTTCTAGTAAAGATTCTATGTTGATTCGATGATGATTCGGAATTTTGTCGAGATTTTCTCTCGTGTTTCTGTCTTGGCCGAGCGTGAATTTTTGTCTTGTGACGTGGTTACCGTTGTGATGCGAATATGAGAATCGAAATTTTGTTATGTGTATTGGGTGTTCATTTCTGATTTTGGGTTCTGTGGAATTAAATTCGAAGTTTTTCAAAAAGAGAAAAATAAATTAAAAGCAGACAAACCAAACATGTTTTTTTTTTTATTTTATTTAAAAAAATAAAAATGTGATTACCAAACATGCTTTTGTTTTTTCGTTTGAAAAACAAAAAACAAAAATGCAATTACCAAACATGTTTTTATTTTTTAAAAATTAGAAAACAAAACAAAACAGAATTTATATTTTGAAAAACAAAAAACAAAAATGTTACTAAACAGCCCCTAAAAAAAGCCCATTTTTGAAAAGCTTCTCGTCTCTTAAGTCTTAACTAATTCATGGGCTAGCTAATCACAAAATATTTAATGCTTTTTATTTTGTGCGTTAGAGTGTTAGACCCCTCCTCTCTCTCTGATACTTTTTGTGCTTATTTAATGAAATCTCTCTCTCTCTCTCTCTCCAAATCACCAGGTACATTTGCCGTGCCTTATATTAACATTTTTTGTTGTTGATAAAACCTTATACTAGCATTTAACAAAGCTCTTATTCTTCTAATGCGTGAATACTGTTTACTTATTTATTATTATTTATTTTAATGAAAATTGGAACTTGTAAGTTGTATCCTTTCGTTATTCCTTCAATCCTATGATTTATATAGGCCTTATTCATTTATATTCACGTCAGTTGATGTTATAATATTCAACTTTTCTTTTTATTACAATAAACTTATTTATTATAATTGAGTAACTTACAAATAAGTAATTCTACATTAAAAAACAGCTTATAAATAAATAATAGCTCAAATATATAAAAATCACAAAATTCAAAGTATTTGTTTTTATCTTTTCTCTATGATAAAAATTGGTTTAACTGTTTAATTTATTGTTTATTTATATTTCTTTTAACTAATGTATGTATGATAAAAAAATTAGTTTAACTGTTTAATTAAACAATGCACTAACAGTCTATTTTATTTATTTTTTATCTTTATTTAGTGTTTAATGGTCAAAACATATTTTTTTTGGTTTTTTTTTTTTACGAAATCATAAGATGTTTTAGTTTGAAAATATGTTTGAGCTAGATATTAAATAATGGCATAAACAATGAGCTGTTTAGGTATCAAATAAAGGCATAAATAATAATAAAAAAGAGTAAAATGCTATGAAATCATTAGATTATAAACCAAAATTATCCAAAAGAAAAAAAATTGTGACCAAACTGCTACAATGATAGAAGGTTATGAACTATTTGCATTAAAAAAAAAAAAAAACCAAGACCTAATTATTTATTTTTGTTTAAAGCCTTACTATGTCTAAAGCTACATACACACACTTGGGGTAAAGAAAGTAAAAAATCCAAACAAGGAAACGATAAAGAAAGAAGAAATATGGTTTCCAGCTGCAAAAGCATGAATACAAAATATAAGCGTGGTGATGCGAGATGCGACTAATAAGAGGCAATAATCCACATTAGATTTGTTTGTCTGGTTCACTAAAAACCATTGGTTTCTCTGCCACCATTTTGTTGTACCATAATATATCAGTGTCTTCTTTTTCTACCGGTTTGGTTTGGTTTGGTTTTTTTTTCTTTTTTTTTGTTTTTGCCTTCTAATACTCTTATCAGTTTATCACTAATTTATACTCTAATTCCTATAGCTTATTCTCATACTCAGTGATATGCCATATGTAATAAAAAAAACTTACAAATTAAGTTTATTGAAGCCGAATAAGGCATATAGTTCATTTACACTTTTTACATTAAAGTTATAGTCGAGTGATGTAAAAATTAAGAAAATGAATCTAATAAAAAAAAATTATGCGCTATATTATGAAAACTTATGTATGAGTCAACTATTTTCTTAATATATTTGAATAGTTGAATTATAAATTTTAATTTAATATAGTTTTTTGCTATTTTATTCAATTTCTATTCTTATGAAAAATAATTCTATACACTTCCATATCCTAACAAAAAACTGATTATAATTTTTTTAAAAACTGAATATGGAATTTTCAATTTTCATAGCTTCTCAACAGTTTTGTGACGATCTGTCTAATGTAAACTTAATTGTTTAATCTAATTACTAAGCTTGAATAAAAAAAAATAACTGTATATGTTTCTCTAAATTGCTGAAATAAATTTGTCTTATACATATATAGATATATTGTCAACAATAACGAGTGGAAATCTAGTTAGGAATCACCCTAAGCTGTTTGTACAAATTTGTAGTAATACTTGGTTTCTCTTCACAATATTTATTTGTCCAAAGTTGCAAATTATTGGATCCGAATTTTCATTTGGTGCTAGAAAATTCCCTCCCCATGATCTTGCATGCACCTACTCTTTTTTTTTTCATCCTATTAAATTTAAAACCTGTACAATGGATCAATAGTTCTATACTCTGGATCATCTGGATATATGATTAATAAATAAAAGATCATGGTCAAATAATTTAGGGCCACAAAAAATTGAGTGGTGGAGATGAGTAGAATAATACAGTTGTAACTTGTATGTCTCCGAGCAAATTACTATCCTAATTAGCTATTTCCCTTTGCTTTTATCAAATGGGTTTATTTTTCCTATATAAAATAAAAGAATATATATATATATATATATCCTCCTGATGTGCAGTTACTAAAGTAAAAAAAAAAAAGTAAAAAGTGAAGAGAAAAAAATATGCTTACGCAGATTTCAATTTGTGGTGGTCAAGAATGAATGAATGAAGGTTTTGTCGTCTAGTATACAGAGTCATATGCTCTCGTCTTATTTAAACTATCGTTAATAAAACAAAGTTGCTTATTAAGATTCAAGACAAAGATATCAGTCTGAACTATTCTTAAAGGAGGAGTGTCATATATTATAAAACTATTTATGAAAACCAGTATAGCAGAAAATCTTTATGATCGTTTTTAGGTTATTAGATGCGAAAATCCAAGCATAAAGTCATATTGCGACGATGATAACAATTTGAAAATCTTGGCAAGAACATGGACGACTTCCAAAAACAATTTGAAATCCAGATTTGAAAAATACAAGTTGGAAGTCAAAAGAGTCGGATATTTGAACAATACGAAAAGATGTGTAAACTCAAGAAACAAAGCGAAAGGGCCTTGGTTGGGCTTTTGCCACGTCTCACTACTTGAAATCCCATATAGATGTTTGCTTGTGCATGCATATGCATTAATTAGGGAACACATTAGCTGTCTTATATATATTTAATTTACTTAATGTTTTACGTTCCCCTTAAACTAATGGCCCTTAATTGAATCCTTGGTATTTGTTATTCAGCCATTAGCTGGCTCGTGCATGAAAGGTGGTAGGGGTGTGTCATTAGATAATCTTAAATATTATTTAAGAAACATCAAGTAGGTCACGAGATATTCTTCTTGCTTAGGGCTTCAAATATTCAAGCTTCCCATTTATGGGAATAAAATTAAACAAAAAGGACCTTTTTGAAAAGGACTTTATTTCCCAATTTGTCATACTATAAAGCATGCCACACATGATTAACTAAATTGGAAAATATTATAAAACTAAAAATACTTTAAAATAATTAATATAGATGACCGGTGAAAGATTCGGGTTCCACCATCGAGTAAAAATCCGTCGCGAGATAGATGAGGCGGAATCTTGCGAGAGTAGCATTAATTAAGTGCTCGAACAATGATGGTCTAGAAGATTAAGGAAACTCCAATCTCTCCTACAGAACAGTGACTCACTGCTCTCTAGGAGGGTGGCCGTTGAGGATCACTAAACCATCATTTTTTTTGTAGAGAGAAAAAAAAAGAAGATAGGAGAGAAATGGGATCTTAGATTTTTCTCTTATTTGATCTAAACTCTAAAACGTCTAAGTGTAGATTATATATTATGGAATTGTACTTTTCAAAAAGGAAACAAAAGAAGAAGATAAAGCGTTTTAACTAATTACTAGGTCAATACAATACACAGTATTCCATCAAATGATAAAAGTAAATATAATAGTTATATTAATTAAATTACATCAAAATTAACTCTCTTTAAATTCATAATTTTAAGTTTTTTGGTACCCTATAAATATAATGATCATTTTTTGTTTTGAAATTACGTCAAAATTAACTCACTTTAAATTCATAATTTTAAGTTTTTTTTTATATATACCCTATAAATATAATGATCATTTTTTTGTTTTGAAATTACGTCAAAATTAACTCACTTTAAATTCATAATTTTAAGTTTTTGGATACCCTATAAATATAATTATCATTTTTTGTTTTGAAATTACGTCAAAATTAACTCACTTTAAATTCATAGTTTTAAGTTTTTTGGTACCCTATAAATATACTTATCATTTGTTGTTTTGAAATTACAAAGAAAAAAAAGATAATGTTCGATACTTTAAATATAATAAATTTTTTTTTATCGATTTGTTGAATTAAAATATTTGATAAGTGAAGGTGTGGGAGCTATAGTATACAATTACATCATTAGAGCGATGATAGGTAACAACGAATCAGCGCCCGCTATTACTCTAATATAAGTGAGAAATTATCTCATTTGTCACCAATTTCATAATATTTTACCACCTTCCACCAAAAGACTAATTTGGCAAAAAATGCCACCATTTATATCAACAATGTTGACATTTATTTTTGCCCTTCACTATTAGATGTCAATATTGTTGACATAAATGTCAACGTTGTTGACATAGATGATATCATTTTGGGTCAAATTAGTTTTTTGATGGAAAATGTGAAAATGTTATTAAATTGATGATAAATGAGCCAATTTCTCAATATAAGTGGGACTCGTTGATATGTGGGCCCCACCACTTTACTCATATCAACGGGGCGCTAGCGCTGATCCGCTAATGAAAATTATTTTCGATATCATTATTAACAAAGCGTAGAAAAATGAAATTGTGGATCGGAAGTTAAAAGCTCATTATTATATTTTTCAAGAAAATTATCAAGTGGTTCGTGGATTAAATAAAGTCATTTTGCAGCAGAAACTGGTTTCTTTGCAGGCGCACAAACAAACAGTCTCGGAGTGAGAGAGAGAATCTGACACAAAACCACTAATTAAAAGAAATGCTGTTTTGTGGACCAGCATTT
Organism: Urtica dioica subsp. dioica; assembly: GCF_054948205.1. NCBI lineage: Eukaryota > Viridiplantae > Streptophyta > Magnoliopsida > Rosales > Urticaceae > Urtica > Urtica dioica. Next base: position 4,810,112 of record NC_142759.1, read on the forward strand.
TCCGACTTTAATTACTCTTCTCTCTTCTTCACCATAATATCTCATTATCTCAATATTCTCAATAAATAAATTAAAAAACTTGTTTGAGGCTTAAATTTCCCATTGGACGGTCATGAACGGTGTTATTTGCATTAACGAGTTCCAAAACATTATTATTCTTACTATTGCTATATGCAATACAATTCATATTCTAATTAAATCTAGAATTTGAGGTTGCAGGAAGATTCCAAGTAGAGTAGTGTCATGTCACACAGCTTTATTTCATCTTTTTTCTTTCTCTCTTTCTTTTTTGCTGTCTCACATAAATACTATATGCTCATACAATATTATGTTTAGGGTTTCCATTCTCATAGATGTATCATATTTCAAACGAAAAATAAAATAGCAATAATTAGGGACTGGACCAGAGTGCAGGGCTGGAGAGAGGACTAACATGAGCCTGTCGGTTGTTCTAGAAAGATGAGACCTGAGTGAGAGAGTAATTGGTCATTATATTTATACAAAACTACATGTATATATACGGTATAATATACAATCTCTATACAAATTCTCTCAACTCATCACTCACTTTGAGATTGAGTATGTATTCATAAAATCCAACCCAACATAACCTGTTTTTGTCCTTTGATGGCTGTGGATTTTATGGAGCTGGATGGGTGGTGGGAAACATAATACATATACCTTTATTTATTTACTTATATATTATAATAATATTCTCTTATTCATTTCAAAAACACACATGTATAGTTGCATTAATGCCTCACCTTCGCTTTTTGGGGTATTAATTTTAGCGATTTCGTAGTTCACCTTCCTTGATTAAAAGCTGAGACCAACTCTACCGGTAACTTGGGTGGTGAAATTACAGCTTTGTCTCCTCAAATCTACATATCCCTAACTTGTCAGGTAAGATATTTTTATTACTATTATTATTATTCTCTTCTTTTTTTTTTCTCCATCCTTCATTCATCTTTGTAGGCCCCTTTGCGGAATTTCTTCATCATCTACGGGGTCTAGAAATCTAGCTCTCCTGTGATTTATGTTTCTTTGATTTTATATTTTAGTGGTCGGAATTAATATATAATCTCTCCGCTATTTAATAAAAATACCCAATACCATTTTTTCTTCTTAAAACCTACCTTTCCTTAATTACTTCTTGGGAGGTAGAGTTGAAAGCATTAATAATCGATGGGGGGTTTGGTGAGAGAGAGAAGAGAGAGAGCGAGAGAGAGACCTAATTTGTAAGTTAGTGATTATTATTTCTTTGATTAATACAGGATCAACAACATTATAATCAAATCACATCACAAATGAGAGGTGAGGAACTAGGGCTGATCAAGAAACTACTCAGTAATCTCAGATCAGAAAGATCTACAGAGTTGATGAAGAAAAAAAACACCTCCAACATCATTCCTAGTGAAAGCAAGGGAATTATCATCATCATCAGCTCTATGATCATCACATTCAATCCATAAAAATCCATGGATTACACGTCACCAAAGCAAGCCCACTCTTCCAATTCCAAGCTCTCTTCACCACCACCACCGCCAATAATCGGAGAGAATCACAAACCAAGAACCACCACCACCAATTGCACCACCAATCTCATCATCACACAAGCCCTAGAAGGCCCAAATGTCCCGAGCCCCGAGCCGATCACCGCGGTGGCGTTACCGGCTTCGACTAATTTGGGCCCCGTGGCCCGATACCGAGAGTGCCAGAAGAACCACGCGGCGAGCACCGGCGGCCACGTGCTCGACGGCTGCGGAGAATTCATGCCGGCGAGCTCCGACGGAGATTCCCCCGAGGCTCTCAAGTGCGCCGCTTGCGAGTGCCACCGAAGCTTCCACCGCAAGGAAGTAGCCGAGGAAAACCCTAATCATAACCGTAACAAGAATAACAGTATGGCTAGGGAGAATGAGAATATGCTAAGAGGCAGCAGTGCAGCTTCACAAGCTGTACTGCTGCCTCGTCAGCATTATTTCAATCCCCAGATCCGTCACCAATACCACCATCATCGCCAGCAACAGCCGGTGATGGTGGCGTTTGGTGGGGCCGAGTCGTCCAGCGAGGATCTGAACGCTCTCAATCGCCGCTCCGGCCTAGCGAATACCAATGATGGCAACAATAGTAGTAAGAAGCGGTTTCGGACGAAATTCAAGGAGGGGCAAAAGGAGAGAATGACCGAGTTTGCGGAGAAGCTCGGGTGGCGGATCCAGAAGCACGACGAGGACGAGGTCCAGCGCTTTTGCTCGGAAGTCGGAGTCAAACGGCAGGTTTTCAAGGTTTGGATGCATAACAATAAACAGGCAATGAAGAAGAAAGATGGTAATGCTGATATTAATGGTAATGGTGATCATCATTAGCCTGATTTAAGCATGCCGGTTACGTGAATTATTTAGTTTTTTTTTAGTAGTATTGAGGGTTAATTAAATGTTGTGACACATGATAATTGGTGAATAAGCTTTAGTTAGAGATGGAAGTTTGTGATATAACTATATCATATGTAGGACGTTAATTTAGAATATTAGATAATAATATCCAACAGTTTGTCCTTATTTCTATCTCCTTTTCTTTTTCTTCTATAATTGATAATCTAATTGTTAGAAAAAAGATCAGCAAGATGTATTCTGGACATGGATATGAATAATACTACCTCTTTTTTTTTTTTTTTTTTTTTAGGGATATAACTTTTTCAATCTCCAGTAGTTATGACATGTTTCAGTAAGAATTGCTGCTTTATTTAATTTTTTAATCCCTGCCGCTTTCCTTATAGTGCTAATTATATTGTTCACAAATGACTAAATAAATAATTCGTTTCTGCTCTTTCTGCTTCTGTGTGATGTGATCTGAATTAACTAGGGTAAATACTTTTTAAGTAATTTAATCTCAGACTATATATATATTATAACCAATGTTATATCTAAACACATGATCATCGCCAGAGACGAAGTTACAGTAGACCGAGGGGCTCAAACCCTTTCTAAAAAAATATTATTTTACACTTTTTTATGAAAATTTACACTTTTGGTTCATTTAAAAAAAATTACATTTTTACCCTGAAAATTTATAAATTAGCTTCGCTAAAACTTCTTTTAATTTTTTTTTTTTTTTAATTAGGTCCCTTGGTGAAACCAACGGTTTATAGCGTCTCAAGTATTTATTGCCCTTTTTTTATATTTCCTTTCGACTAGATACTGTGTATGAGAAGATAATAAATAATGTTATTTTAAGTTCTCAAATAATTCAACAATGTTTTCATTGACAGTTATATGATTGAATAGTTCATTTATTTTGCACTAGCTGAATAATGTATATGATCGCTAAAATATCATACATCCTCTTTTCCGAGCTTTAGTTGTTTTACTCGATATTGGATTAATTTGTACTTTAATTTTTTGCGAGCGTTATAGCTATTATACTACTATGAAGTTTATACATACTTTTTTCTGCTTTATGGTTACGTAATTGTAATTTAGTTTTAATAAAATAACTTAAATTATTTATAATATTAAGGTAAGACTAGTAATAGTAATTTTTTGTCGCATTTAAATATAAAAGATGATGTGACTATTTAGACCATTCAAAGTTTGAGTAAAGTAAAATAGTACAATTTTTAAAAATTGAGACAAAGTCAAAATTATTAAAAATGAATGAAAAATCCTTTTCATTCACTCACGCTCAACAAAACAAAAGTTCAGAGATACTCAAAACAAAAGTTAGTTTCATCGGCGATGCCATGTGAGGAGAAGCAACAACCATACGAGCCGCCTCTAAGGTTGCAAGGTTCACCGCTGGCTTCCGTGGAACCGCCGCTTCTACAACCACGCCGGCTGCGTCGGAGCAGGCCGTACAAGAGTCTTCGATTCTGATTTCAGCGACGGTTTCATCTTATATGCTTCTTCTCACGGCGGAGCTGACGTGATGGCGATCCAGAGGTCGGTGTTGGAGATCGAAGACCAACGATCCAGAGGTCGTTGCCATCGATCTTTGTCACCATCATCGTCGATTTCCATTGTCATCCCTTTCGATCTTTGTCACCAATATTGACGTTGATCATTATCACCCTTACCAACGTCGTCGTTCTTCTTCTTCTTCTTCTTCTTCTTCTTCTTCTTCTTCTTCTTCTTCTTCTTCTTGAGTGTTTATAGATAGGATTATCATTTTTGAATTATTGATTCTAATTTTTGAATGGTTTTGTATTTGTTGGATTAATAATGTTGAAGGCATGATTAAATTTATGAGCTTCTTATTTGTTTGTTATAGAAAGTGGATTAAATAATCTGAAACCAGGATTAAATATTTTGAAACTTCGTTATTTTCTCGTAGCAATTTTTTGCATGTTTATAGAAGTGAATTAAATTGTTTGAAGACACGATTAAATGTTTTGAAAATCATGTTGCTTGTCCGGAAAAAGGAGTTTTTGTAAGCAATTTTTTTTAATTTGATTGTTTGTGTGTTTTGAAAACTGAATTAAAAAACTGAAATCATAATTAATTTTTTAAAATTTTATTGCCTAGTTTTGACGTCAACGATGTAATTAATTTTGAAAGTTTGGTATAAAAAGTGCATTAAAAACAGTGGATTAAAATTTTGGACATCTATATTAATTATTTTGAAATCCTGAAAAAATTAATTCACGAACATAACGACCATAATTTTTAGATTATGATGAAAATTAAAATAGACAATTATGATTTTTAGATTATGATGAAAATTAAAATAGACAATTATGAAATCCATTGGATGGATCGAAATTGAGCCTATGAGTCGAAGAAATTGATCAAAAACTTACGATTCCGTTTTCAAAATAAAATAATATGTACTCAAACATGAAAAAGTATATTAGTATTTTTACACTGTGGCTACTATGCAATAACCTACAAAAACTTTGGCCACTTTATTTACTTCATACAAAAATTCCTAAATAGCACATTAGATAGTAAGCATATCACATTTCAAATTTGGCAATACCAAAAAACTAGAGCACCCCCAATATATGAACTATCTAATAATAAGATGAGCCCTGCTTATAAGCACCATTGTTTTACATGGTTTCTTTTGATTCGGGGCTAGATTTGGCTTATATTTTTTACAAAACATTTAAGAGCAAGAACACTAAAGTTGCAGTCAAAAGTGGGCATGAAATGGTACATTTTTCCTTCTCATAGCTCGTCGCTGCTATTTTGTCTCATGGAAGCACCGAGATCACCGGTGGCCTTGGAAAGACCTTCTTTGGCCAATTCGTAAGCATTCTTAGCCTTCTCGGCGTTGGTCTCCTTAACCAACTCAAACAAATCTTGCACCTTCTTTTTAGCTTCTTTGTATTTATCACTCTCACTATCTATCGGTGACGCTTCATCATCGTCTCTGTCCTGCCATTCGCCTTAATTTGAAACAAAAATATATCTATAAATATATTTGAAAAAATTTATATACTAATATAGTCGAAATTATAAGTCCGTCGGATTGACTCGACAAATACACACACACATGTATATAAGATATTAGCAGGTGTATAACATTCATTCGAGTAAGAAAAAAAATTATTATTGAAAATATTTTCAGACTTCTGATTATTTTAAGAATTCGTTACTTTTTATCCGCTATTTAGCTAGAACAATGTATTTCATAAGTATGATTTTTATTAAATTATAAATAATATATAAATAAATAAAGATTTTACGAAATTTTGATTTAGAAAAATATTAATTTAAACTATACTTTTAAGTTTTAGCCATCTTGTGGTGATTTCTTAATCACTATTATCGATCATTGTTCTATTCGATAAATAATTAATTACCAGATATGACTGAGTTGATCTTTCCAGAAACCATCAAATCTTGATCGGATGTCTTCTTTTCGCTGTCAGATCGGATTCGGCCTAAACCACTGTCAAGCCATGATAATTTGGTCAACTTATTAATCACCAATTAATTTATGCGAATGTTTATAGAAAGTGATAGTTAGGCAATACTCTTGTAACGAAGAACTGGCCAGTTGAGGCAGTGTCAACATTTTTCGGAAGGACAAAGAAAAAGAATTTAAATTCTTTGATTTGATTAGACCACTACCAATAAACAAGATTATGTATATAAAATTAAAATAAACAAGATGATGTATATAAAATTAAAATAAATCCGAAAATAATAATTTAGTAAAAATGACAAAATTGAGTGGACAGGACACCACTATACATGTTCAACAGTTCAAGGGTTATAATGATTTAATGGATGCTAGTAATTAACATACAATTACATTCACGTATATCACGAACTATTATTAATTTACAGGCGAACTTTATTATTCAAAATAAGTCGCTCAAAATTCATTTTAGAGTATGTATTATCATCATTAAATAACAAACCCAAATTAAAGATTAATTGACCATACATATATTATAATATTTTAATCTATATGAAGAGAAAAAATTAAACAGAGAGAAACGAAAACCTGATCATGTGACACAATGCTCTCAAAAGGGTAATCAATAGGTTCTATGTGTATATACATTATACATATGTCTATATTAATATGTATATATATATATATATACATATGTATGGATTATATCTTACTCGGGTAATTTGTCTGTCCTTGAGTTTGACTTTTCCGAAGCATCATCGACATAGGATAACACATCTAAGATCAAACTCGTCAATATCAACGTTACTACCGTTAACAATCTTCTTCGCTTTCCCATCTTCTCTATCTCTCTCTAGATTTACTCGAGAAGTTCCTACGAGTAAAAGGATAACTAGAAGCAGTAAACATGGGTTTTCGGCGTCAGGCTTTTAGCTTAAGCATGATTAGTATGACGTGTCTGGTCTGAGGCTTACGTGGCAGTTATTCCTTAACAGAGTAACGACGGGCATCCACGTATCCTGCTTCATTTTTTTTTTGGTTTTTTGTTTGTGAATTGGGACGAAACATATCCCAATTTGGGATATGGTTTCGCAGCTTCTTTGCCCATCAAAAACGGTGCAAGGGGGTTTTAAATATATGTATATATCTATATATAATTATATATAGGGAGAGAATTAAATTATTAATGTTTAGAGGCTGTTTAAGGTATAAAACGAAAGTTTAGCTGCTGACCTTTTATTTACGCCTTTTTCACATGAAAATAAATGGGTACGTTGGGTTTGGAGATATAAGTACTGTTTGAATATATTAGCTAAATTATCTAAAATAATATATATATATATATTAATTAAATATTTGCGTGGTAAAATAAATAGACAACTTGCGAGTATTAAGTAAGGAAAACAAATTGACGAAAACTTAATATGAAATTATCAATTTTAACCGAAATGAGAAAGAAATAATAGGGAAAATGTTGAAACTCATTTGGACGATTTTTTTAAAGCTTATATTGCTCGGCTTTCAAGCCTAACTCTCGCCTAATGTAGAACTCTTCCTCTGCCGCCGAGACATTTATGTTTTTGATATTTTCTCTGTTTTTTTTTTCTTTTGTTTTAAATTATTGGTTTATTATAAAAGGGTATAGTTAATGGTAAAATTATTAAAAAATTTATTTATTAAAGATTCTTTTTATTATCCAGCCCCCCATATTTGTAAATATCCGATCTTGTATCATTGGCTACTTATAAAGTCCTCCCTAAAAAAAAAAAAAGTGCAATGATAAAACTAGAATCAAACATTAAATATTTTCGCTAACGAAAAAAAATGGGTAGAAAAGTGCAAGCCCGACCCAATCCTTAGAGAGGTTAAACCATTGCCTAGGTCTCATAATTTGGAGAAAAATAAAGGCTCATTTTTTTTTTTAATATTCTGATTGTAGACAATTTTTAATTAGGACAAAGCAAAATAAAGGTATAAAGTGAAACGGAAACATACATCGTGTGGGATATGATATATTTAGGTTTGGCTAGTCTGGATCAACGGAATTGTGACTAAAATCAAAACTCAAAACAAACCAACCAAGTAGAAATATACATCACCAAAATTCGAATTCTGGATCAAAAGAATTGCGACTAAAAACATAACTCAAAACAAAAAAAGTCATGACTTAATATGAATAACGAAAGTTTTTACAGAAATGTGCCACAACTGACATTACAAAATTAATTAATGCAAGTAAAAGTGAAATCATTAAAATGTTTTAAAAGTGTTAAAAAAGACTAATCAAGTTATCTTATTTCATTTTCTGAATTGCCCCGGAGGGGTTCAAGCTTTTCGGACATGCGGCGGTGCAGTTTTTAATGACTCGGCATCTGTAAAGCCGTCCCTCTTCCTCCCTCAATGCCCTCAACCGTTCATCGGTGAAATCGTCTCGGCTGCACAATTGCAAAATCCAATAAACATCACTAGACTATATATAATATGTTCCAAACTTTGTAATATTATTACTCAAATCCTTGATGGCCTAATTTCGGTTTCTAGACATTGCAAAACAATAATTACTCGTGGACACAAATTGAGGTTGATGAAGCAAATTTTTCCGACTGTGGACGGAGCTAGAGCAAGAGCTAAGTGGTGGTTCAGAGGGGGGCTAATTTGAAAAAAAAAATTGAGATGTGGCTAATTTATAAAATTTCTTGTTACCTAAATAAAGTTAATCAAACAATTTTAAAAATCCAAAACCTGAAAAATGTTGATTAGGGTGACAATCGACTGTGTTATACATAAAAGTAGCTCAGAGCTAGGGGCGGACCCAAGTGGCCTGGGCCCCCCCACAAGACAAAAAAATTAGGGCTTAATTTTTTTTTTTTTCAGCCTAAACTGAATTTTGGCTCCCCCTCTTTCCAAGTTCTGGATCCGCCACTGCTCAGAGCTATTATAATAGCTAATTTGTATAAAATTTAGGTATAAACATCATGTATCCCTTAACAAGATAGAATGAAACCTCGAACAACCGTGATTTTGATGAAAGTACAACGTGTGAGGACAAACTAAAATCGGACAAATGTAATATAGACTACACTGATTGTGTTACCCATGTGAAAAATGAAATATTTGAGGACGGAAATATTCTCTCGTAACAGAAGAAATATTTTTTTGCGTCCACTTAATAATAATTTTGAGGTCAGAAAACTACAGAATTTACCTATCGGAAATCCATCGATAGGCGTGAAGAAGTGCAGCGGGTCCCAAGAACTCTTCAGGGTTCCACCAATATGCGGGGCACGATGTGCTACAGCAAGCACAAAATATACATTCATACAACCCATCTAGTCTTTTCCGATCCGTCGGGGATTGCCTATACTCTTTGCCATCCACCGGGGGCTTTTTTGTCTTCAGCCACGGCTCCACAAGTCTAATAAATATATAGCACATCATTTCTTCCTAAATAATTTCGTAGGTTATAACTCAATTAGTTTGGCTTTATCATCATATGCTCGTATGGCATAATTTATCAAAAAATTAGTGTCAAATTTGTATTCAAATCTTTAGAAAGTAATTTAACAAAGTTAATTCCTCAAATTCATGTCGAAGATATTTCAGAAACATTATGGCCCTGCCTCGCCTATTTCAACTTTGTTGGTTAGTGAATATATTTTTTTACTTATTATGATCTTAAACTTGTTAGTTAGTCCTTTTATATTTATTTATTTTGATGTGGGTTCCATAAAGACAAAAGTAGTGTAGTGATTAAATTATCTTTTATGAGAAACTAAACTTGTCATTAAGAGGAAGATTTGCTCTTGGTCCATTTTTACAAGGCGCTCTAGCTAGTTAGACTTTTTTAAACTTAAAATTGTGAAATAACCAACGCTTTAGTAATATTTGGTAATTAGCTAATTCCTGATGCAATAAAACAAAATTGTCCATATTTTCCCCCTCATTCTTTACCAAAAAGAAATTAAATAAAAACAATTTATCTATACCTAAATACTCTCTCTCTCTCTCTCTCTCTCTCTCTCTCTCTCTCTCTCTCTCTCTCTCTCTCACACACACACACACAATTTTAGCCACAGTGAAAGTTAGCATCGCAATTAAAAATCGGTAATAACTGTTGATAGGTTTATTAACTGAAGCATAAACTTTTAACAGTTATTATTGACTATTAATTGCGATTTTAATGTTTTTGACTTCTATCCATGACTAAAAAAGTGTGACGGGGAGAGAGAGAGAGAACTGATATGCTAGTAATTAGAGATTTCGATTAATGAATTGAATTTTTTATTTTGAAAATAAATTATAATTAATTAATTAATTGAAGTAGTAATAATTGTATAAATCATGTGCCACCTGTTGGTTATAAAACTCATTTATATATGTAATAGAAGGCTTACAATTTTCTTTGAATTTTTGTTGGTATATTTGTGGGATTATATATGGTTGTTGTGCAGTGCTTACTTGTATTGTTGGTAGAAATTGGTGAGATCAACGACCAAGTCTTTGATGACGAACATGTGAGGCAAAGGGGTGATCATGGTGGGCTTGGAAGTGTCTGTGTCGATAGGCCTTAGACAAGCCACGGTGTTTGTGCCATCGATGTTCATCGCGCACGAACCACATATTCCCTCTCTGCACGACCTTCTGTAACTCAAGCTCGAATCTTCCTCTGACTTTATTTTTTGTAACGCATCCAACACCTGAAAATTGCAAAATATTACTATGATACAAAAGAACCCAAAACTCAAATCTAACCAAGAAAATTCATTATTGGGATTTGAACAAATAATATTAATAAAATTGATAATTTTTTCAAACAAATATATATATATATATATATATATATATATATATATATATATATATATATTTAATAGGTATGTCAAACAAACAAATTATCAATTCTCAAATTACAAATTCTTAATTTTCTTAATTTATTGAAAGACCATGAGACTTATTAATACATTTTCCTAATGAGCTCTCTATATATACAAATTTATGAAAATTTATGTTTTGTCCTATAGTCAAAATTTGTTGAAGTTCAAATAAATAGTCACGAAATTTTAATAACGAAGTATAAAAAACATTAATTCTCGTAAATATTTATTAATAATTATCACCAAAAATTAAATGAAATGCTAAAAACATCACAAAAATAAATATCACACATAATTTACATAAAACTTATAAAAAATTTGCTTAACAAATATTTTAATTTTAGTGAATTAATTACTCAATTAATTATAATTATAATTTTTTTCATACATACATTTTATTAAGCTTTTCAGAAAAAATAAAATAAAAAATTAACTGCACTAATATTTAAATCCAATTCCCTTCATGATTTGTGTAATCAGAAAAGTCCAGTAATCAGAAAAGTCCAGATTATGTTACCATGGGGCCACAATCGGAGAGGTCAACGAGGTAGGACTGAAGACGTGGCTTGCCATCTGGACGATCAGGATTCCATCGGTAAATCTGGAACTCCTTTTTCAGCGATCCGATCTTCTCCTTCAACGATCGGTGGCCCGAAACTGCCACCTCAGCGTAATCCTGGGCCTTTGGATGGCCTTCTAAGATTGGGAAGTCTTGCTTCTTCGCATCGGCTTTTCTCAGAGCTCTAGTTGCCTTGTTAAACCCTTGCTTAATCCAGTTCTTTGACATCGTTTTCTTTTCCTTATTTCTTTCTGTTTGGTTTTGGAGTAGTGATAGTCCAGGGGTTCGATTCGTTGTTGACGATGTTCTTATGTATGAATTTGCTTGTTATTTGGTTTATAGTGCTTTTGCATGGCTTTTGAAACACGTGTTTCTCAGTGTTACATGTGTTAGATTATACAAGCGCCAACTGGATAGATATCGGTTCGGAGGAATGAACAGTCCTTCTTGGTGCGCATGTTTTCATCTCTAAATAAATGGTGATATTTTGGACCGGAATTCGGCTCTTTGAAAAAAAAGATCAATGCCCATTTAAATTCGGAGATATTAACTGGTGTTTTTCACCGCAAAATTAATACCGGTAATATTTTAACTTTCTATCCTATATCCTTATAACTAGAAATATATGAAAACATCAATCAGCTATTCAATATAAATTAAAGTCCGATTTCTTTAGGGAAAAAAAAAATCATTCAAAATAATTTTTACTCCAAAATTTATAATATTTTTATAAAATTATTTTGATTAGAAAAATATTCCAATCGAATGAGAAAATTATTAAGAACATTTCCTAGATTTTTTTTTTTTTTTTTAAATTTGTTTTCCAAATGAATACTTCAAGATTTAAAGAGTGACCGGAATTTCTTAATCGTGTAATTTAAGGAATTTACACTTATAGTCGACAAGATAAATCTATAACGTAGATAATAAAGAGAAATTTTTTCCCACTTTCATCCAGAGGCCACCACGTGATTTCGCCAGGCGACGACACGTGGCGGCCTTTAATATTTTTTTTTTTTTCGACCTTTAATTTTTTTTCCCTCTCTCATCAATATATTTTGTATAATTTTTTTATATATATTTTTTTTCTCCCTCTCTCATCAATATATTTTGTATAATTTTTTTTATGTATATTAAAATCATAATTACTAATACTATATTATACTATATCAATAACATACATTATTTTGAGTATATGTTATTATATATATATATATATTCTTGGAAAAACTATGTGTATTAATATTACACGTAGATTTTATATGTTATTGTTTAATATATAATACACTTTTACAATTTAACATAATGATATATATTATTAATATAATATAATTTTTTTTTCTTACTTTCTATTTCTCTATATCTTTTTTTAATTTCTTTTATCAAAATTTAACTTCAACTTTTATATACCTAAATTTTTTTTTTGTACATAATACTTCTAAGAAATCTAACAAATAAGAAAACATGCAATATTTTGAAAATTTTTTAATCTTAATAAAATAGAAAGTTTTCAACTTTCTATTATTATGCACCAGAAACGAATCTGGGTCAAACAGAACTTTACTCATAAATCATAAACCAATTTCTCTTATTTTTTTTATTCTGAAACAAATTTCTATCCCAAGAAAGAATTGACATTACCTAACGCATAGGTAAAGAAAACTGTTTCTCCCTCTTTTTTTTTTTCTTCCTTCTAGCAACAATCAACCCCTGTAAAAGCTCAACTCTAATCAGCTTCAAACTACATCTAAATAAACCTCACCAAAGAATCCAAGATCAACAGTGAAGCAAATAAAAACCCTCTCTCTCTCTTTTTCCTTAAATTGGAAGACCACCCTCGGCGGCGAGCTTAATCCTCTGGTGGTGCTCGGAGACCTTGTAACCCACGACCTCCTCGAACAGCCTCGGATCCAAAACACAGTCCGGCTGAGCATAAACCGCCGCCTGAATTCCCGCCACGAGCTTCGCGATCTCGCGCCCCGAAAAGCCCTCTGTCCGCTCCGCGGCCGCTCGGACCACTTCGTCGGAGATGTCTCTCACGGTGATCACGTTCCGCGACTTCTTCTCGAAGAAGTGGCCGAACTTGGCCGGCGAGGACGGGCTGTCGTCCTCGCCGGAGACGTACTTTTTCAGGTAGAGCTTGAGGAGGTTGAAGCGCTCGTCGGGGCCGGGGAGAGGGAATTCGATGACCTCGTCAATGCGGTCGGTGACGGCGGAGTCGAGGTCGGCGGGCCTGTTGGTCGCGAGGACGAGAACGATGTCTCTCGACTGGTCTCCGGTCCGGAAGAGCAACGCGTTCAGAGCGCTCCGCTGGGCTTCGCTCATGTACGTGCTGTTTCGCCTGCCACACAGATATTGTTGGATTCGATTAATTACGTTACATTTCATATCAATTTAGTCCTGCTGCTAAATTTTTAACTAAAAATCGTATAAAGTTAAGGGATTATGGCTAAAACAATTTGATTTGTTATTTCAAACTGTGGACATAAAACAGATTTAGTTGTTCATAGTAAAGTGTTTTTGGTCCTAAGGACTAAATTGATACGTTTTATAACTTATACGGATAATTATGGACTATTTGATAATTCAGAGGGGAAAGTCGAACCACCACCACCATGAAGGAACCAGGGGTATTATTTTAGTATTGCCAAGACAGGATCATATTGAACAAACTTTTATAAACAAATTTATCTCAATAATCTTTAGAATACGGGTTCAGGGAAACATGAATGTATGTATTCTATTACTTACTCGCAAAGGAAAGCATCTGCTTCATCGATAAAAAGAAGCAGACCCCTCTTTGATTTTTTCGCCCAATCGAATATTTCATGGATCTTTGTCACTGCCTGTGGACCGAGCGGTGCAACATCACCGCCAGTCATCATAGCATAATCTAGACCCTGCCACACAAGAGCAAAATAACCAAAACAAAAGGGTCAAAACTAGCAGCCCAAGAGACAAACGGCTTTGGTAAGATTAGAATCTGGTGTGTGTGTACATACCGATTTTCTAGCAATTTCCCTTGCGACCAAAGTTTTTCCGGTCCCAGGCGGGCCGTAAAACAGCATGTTACGAAACGGTGCCTTGTGGGCTTTTGTGTTTGACGTGGCCCGAGCAAGGTGCTCGATTCTCCTCAGCAGCGATGGGTGAAGAACAACGTTTTCGAGGCCTTTCTTCATTCCCAAAGGACCAGAGGCTGTACTGGGATTCAAGATTCTGTTCTTCGCTTGAGCGATCATCTCTGATCCCGGGAATCTCGACATAGACGACTCTCGAATCAGTGATGGCTGACCCAGTATCCGATTAATGTAACTCCATATAACTCTTGAACCTTCTCTGCGAAACAACAACAAAGGAACCACTAACCATAAGAAATTACATTTTGTTTTAGGCTTTCTAGCGTAGACAGTCCCTGAACTATTATGTAATTGGCATTTTGGTCCTTAAAACTATTTATGAGAGCAAAATAGTGCTCAAACCATTGATTTAGTAGAACTTTTGTCCTATTCTAAAATAATTAAAAATCCTTCATGAAATTCAACACCTAAACTTGAAACATATTTACAAATTTAACTAGCTAACTTATTTAAAGAAACTGATTATATTATATTCTGACGCAAAAACACTTGATAAAAGTCATACAAACATTTGGACCTTTAGAGTAAGATATAATTTTCTAATACTTAAAAAAAATGTAGTATAGGGACCAAAATTTTACTCGCAAAATAGTTCAGGGACTATTCGTGTTAAAAAAAACTATGCTTTAGCTATCAAGTTGAAAATGCATAGAACAGAATAGAAACCTAGTTGTATAAACACCAGCTGCCAAAGCTGTAGCTCCTCCGACAGTCATAATCAACTTGTTCCGGTCTGTCAGTAACATTCTTACACCCCCTGAATTGGTGAAATGGACAAGAAATAGTTTAGATAACAAGGAATTCATGATAAATAAAAATAAAATTTGAGCGCAACATTCCATATCATATTTTATTTTTCAGTTTTATTTGAAACCTTCTATATGGCCAAAAGTCGTGTTTATCGCAGCAAGCCATTTCTCTTTTTCGCCACTCATCCGTTCCATCAGCATTCTTCGGTTGTGGTCCTCGGTCAGCTTCGCTTCATGGGCTCGACCCTCAGCCTCAGCCATGGCCTTGACTCTTATGGTCTCGCGTTCAATCTCGGCCCTCTCTTTCTCAGTCTGTCTCTGCTGAGCTTGCATCTGTTCTTCGGTCGCTCTCCGGGCCTGTTCTTTACGAGAAGCAGATACCTCTTGCATCTTAACCAGTTCGACATTATTCATCCTCTGCGATTCGTGGTCCGTCTATAAAATTAAAAAAGAAAAAAAAAGCAATTTGAGTTCGTAATGAATGATCAAGTAAAGTTGAGTCTTTTATACAAATATTGAACTTTATATTATTATTGAATCCAACACCTAAACTAAAACATGTTTTAAAAACTTAAATAACTAGTTCAGAAATAAAAAAAAATAAAAAAAACCCTCACTGAGATACAACCTTACTCTTATCAAAATCCAAAACTGTATGACTTGTGCATAGTATTTTTATGGTTACATTCTAATTTATTATTTAACCAGTCTTTCATGCATCTACTTTTCTAAATGACTATAATGCTATAGAATTAATAGTGTGAGGACTTTTTTACTCTGAAAATCAGTTTATGGATCGAAATATCACTCACATTATAGCTCACACTGAAAAGATTTTTAATTATACGAAAACAAGGAATATATTGTGATTAACCTCACACAAAATCTAACCTGCAAGCGCTTTCTAGCCAACTCGTCTTCATAGCGCAGCATTTGGGCTTTTGCTTGTGCTTGTTGTTGTACTATGTTTCTCTGATCTTCAGCCAGCTTCCTTTGTCTTTCCTACAGAGAAGTGAATATAAAATTTGATACATGAATGATACAACCTTCTAATTATTATGACGAAATATGTCAAACTAACACTATACCTTCGAACTTTTTTTACTAACAGGAAATAGGATTCAAGAGCTCCACTCTCTCACCAAAATGGAATTTCTTTCCCTCCCCAAAAATCTATTACAATCAAATTAGCATGACTTTCTTCTATCATTATAGATTTTATTTGTAAATAATCGATTTAAAACTTTTAACCATTCTATACTTGACCCTCATTTATTCTATATTACTTAGATCCTAACATAAAACCACATTCCTTTCTACCGGTTCATATCATTCTTCGTGTGCAATTTCAAATAGTTGTGGGATTAATTTTTTATGTTCATATTCACTATAGTAAGACAGAGCATGAATGCACAAAAGAGTTGTGACAACTTACGATATCGTTTTGAGCAAGAACTGCTTCATGATGACACTTATCCGAGGCCAACTCAGCGAGCCGAGACTGTTCCTGCTTTCTCATCAAGTCAAAGACCTACAAAACACAGTAAACAACACAAATAAGAAAAACAAAGAGCAAGATTATCAGCAAACAAACAACATCCAATATGATTGATTGGGATCTATATTCCAGAGATACGATACAAAATTTACTCTTAAACAGTATTTGCAACTACAGGAACAAATGTTTTGGTCAACTTTCTCAAACCCAGAAGCATGGAAATAACTGAAATAAATCTTTATCTCACGGGTCAAACATTCCAAACATCAGTTCAATAAACATAATTTGAAAGAAATTAAAAAAAAAAAAATTAAAAATCTCCTAGAAGCGTAGAAATGATTGAAATTAACATAATTTAACTGGAACCCTAAAAATAATAGAATTACCTGTTTGGCGTAGGAAGAGCTATTGATTTCCCTGAGAGCTTTGGCTCCTCTCTCGAGCGCCTCGGGATCGAAGCCCGAGCCTCGGGGCTCTTCAGCCGAAGAAGAAGAAGAAGACGACGATTCGGATTCCGATTGGGCATTATTATCGGCGCTTTGTCCCGACGAAGAGGCCGGTGAAGAGGAGAAGAAAGGGAACCGAAAGGACGAAGACGTGGCGGCCATTGACAATGAGATTGCTCGAGCTAGAGATTAACAGAGCAACGGAGAAACAGACATGAATGAATGATGATAAACCCTAGAAATTATCACAGGGTTTAAGGTTTTATTTTATTTTCTCCTATTATTATTGTTTCTTGGTACACGGAAATAATGACATAGAACCCGACATAAATAAACGACAAAAATAACAAATTGAATCAACGATACAATTATTACAGAAACGACAAGTAAATACAAATGAATAAATAAATGACATTTTTATAAAAGAAACGACAAGAACAAATACAAAAGAATATAAACGATATATTTGTAAATAAAACGACAAGAACAACCAATGAATAATAAACGACATATTTGTAAAAGAAACGACACGTAAATACAAATGAATGAAAAAACAACAAGAGCAACTACAAACGAAGAAATAAACGGCATACTTAAAAAACGACAAAAACAAATGAATAAATAAACGACATATTTGTAACATAAACGACAAGTAAAAATAAATGAATAAATAAACGACCGATGCAGACGAAGCAGATGGGCAGCTAATAATTGTTGTGAGATTAGACTCGTATCCTTAACATTAACTTTAATCCTGGTTCCGCCACGTGACGTCTCCAGGGGGCGACATGTGACGGCCAGTTTTTTTTTTTTTTTTTTTTTTTTTTTTTTTTTTTTGCTTCCGATTTTGGTTGGTTCGTTTGTTTTTTTTGTTTTGTTTTGTTTTTTTTTTGCTTCCGATTTTGGATGGTTTGTTTTTTTTTTTTTTTTTGCTTCCGATTTTGGCTCTTTTTTTTTCTTCTTTTTTTCCTTCCGATTTTGGTTTTTTTTTTATTTTGAATTTTTCTTTTTTTCCTTCCAATTTTGATTTTTTTCCTTCCAACCATTAATTTTTTTATGTATGTTATAATCATAATTACTAATATTATATTATACAATATCAATAACATACATTATCCTTTATTTTTTTCCCCGACTAATTTTTTTCCCCCTCTCATCAATATATTTTGTATATCTTTTTATTTATATTATTTCCTTTTTTCTCCCTCTTTCATCAATATATTTTGTATAATTTTTTTATGTATATTATAATCATGATTACTAATATTATATTATACTATACTAATAACATACATTATTATGAGTATATGTTATTATATATATATATATATATGTATATATATAGTTGGAAAAACTTTACTTATCTAAAATTTCTTTTTCCCATAATACTTCTAAGAAATCTGACAGATAGGAAAACATTCAGTATTTTGCCTTTGAATCATAAAAGAATTTTTTTTTCTACCTTTTGTTATTTTTTAAACATCTTTGACAACGATTTTGCTAGATTTAATTGAATACAATTAAAAATCTTCAACTTACTCTATTTTATTTATTTTTCTTTTTGACTTAAAAAAAAAATAAAAAATTGCTAACTCGCGCATCGCGCGTTTATAAAATTAGTTTACCTTACAAGTTAAAGACATTCACCTGCGTAAGGAAATAAATAAAAATTATTTTATAAATAAAAATAAAAACTTTAATCCCATAACGTTTACTATTTTTTTTTTTTTAACTTCTTTTATTGTTCAATTCTCCCATTAAACTTTTAATTGCGCCTCATTTCTCAATAAGCTTTGTTTTGTCTATATCCCTTCTTTTATTTCTTATTTGGGCTACATTGTGTCCTCCAATTATCTCGTATGTGCAATGGACATGTTGTAAAAGACTCAAGAAAAATGGGAAAGGTGGTAAAAGAAAGGGTTATGTTTTTTCATTAATGGATTTCGCGAACGACTTATAGCAAGGATTTCCACATAGTGGATTACAAAATGACTTTCCACAGTGAATTACGAAAAAGGAAATCACAAAAGAAGTATACGATGCGAGCATAGTTAATGCTTATAATTTTCTAACTTTATATACGAGTTTAATTTATTTGTAAAATTTAATTTTTTTAGAAGTTCTTATAAGGGTGCTTATTTATTAACCATCGTCTAATATTTACGAATTCAGATCTTCTATCCTTTTATGGTGTCTTTTTTTGTCTTTCCAATTAAAATAAGTCGATTTAATCATTTATATTTATTTTTAAATAAATATAAACAAGTAACTAAATAAAATGATGAGATGACTTATTTTGGTTGAAGGGACACCAAAAGAGACATAAAAAATAGATAGATGATCCGAGCTCAATATTTACACTTCGTTATTTTAAGCGTCGTGTAATCAAAGAGACGGCTCTCAAAAAATAATTAAACAAGATAGAAGTAATTTATTAATATGTATTTAGTGATTTTTTGAATAATATAATAAAATAAGATATATCAATTAAATGATTTTGTCCATTTTTAATTGTAATAATTATTTTAATTAATAATAGGCTAGTGTAGCTAAATCATCAAAAACCTTTATACTCGACATTTTTGAAAGATTTGGAAAAATACCCATAACCAAAATTAACTACATAAAATGTACAAATATACCCTTTCACACGTTGCCTTATGTAAACAGTAAAAATAAAATTATAATAAATGTCATTAGTACAATTGTTTTGTTTTTTTATTTGTTATTGAACTAATTTATTTAAGTTAATTTATATAGTCTTGTTTAATTTTGTTTATTGCTTTTAATTTGCACTTAAAATGTCTATGGATGACTAAATCAGAATGAATAATTGATTATGAAACTTGTACAAATTTGGGTAAAATAAAAACAATTAAGAAAATTTGGGTATTTTAAAATTTGTAAATTTTGATCGACTTATTAAAAGTAATTTTTCTCAATAACATTAGTTTTAATTTTTACATCATATATTGTTTAGATTTTGATAACCGAATGCTAATCCATAATTTTTCAGTTTGAATTTCTATATGTACGTAACTTTCCGAACAAAAGTTAAAATGACCAATTTAAAGATCGAAATTGTAATAGAACAGTTCGGATGAAATGACCAATTCAGATGGTATGTCAAATAGACTCAATATAAAAAAAAAAAAATAAAAAAAAAATAAAATAAGGCGACAAATTTGACGGAACTAAATTAAACCTATTTAATAACTTTCAATAATTCTGTAGAAGTCACGAGAGCATAAACTTTGGCTTCAAACTCAACTTTACAGTTGGGATACACACTACACTACGACAAACCACATTATTGGGGCCACAATGACAACGCAAAAATCATGTTTACATGAATGCAGTGATATAATTCTTGTATGTCTGTGTAAAAAAATAATCTATATCCAGGATTTATACTATAACAAAAACACACGTGACACCTCTTATAAATAAAAGAAAGGATTGTATAAGTTCAGGTTATGATATAATTGGAAAATTTCAAAATTTATGTGACGGTGACTCTTGCGATCCCATGCACGCATTTGCGGTCAGAGAATAAGAGATAGAGTTTAAGTGTTTAAAATTTGACAATGTGCTTAAAGGGTATTTTTTTTTTAACAAAATGCATATATTTAACAAATTTGTGATATTTCTCTTTTAATTTCAGAATTTCTATTTTTTCGAGCACATAGTTTTCAAAATCTCTCTTATAATTCTACACCCACAAATGGCAAGACTAGCTCAGTATATATGGTCAAACCCAAAGGCTAATATGTCCAAACAAACTAAACCCTAGCTAGGCTAGATTTGTACGGTTGTATATAATAAAACAGAATTCTAGATCTCTTAATGGATTATATAGCTTGGATCATAGAGCCATTTGTTGAAAGTCTTGGTCGTGCAATTATATTGAATTTTCCTGGGTTTTCAAAAATGATACAACTCACTCACGTTGTCTCTCGTGACTCTCAATAATAAGATATCCTCTGAATTATTAGATTTGGGAATATCTTGTCGAACTCAACTAAGCCACAAACGTTTTATCACTTCAACAGCCTCAAGTACTGATTCTTTTAACGTGTCCGTACTCTGAACAATTTTACAGCTTTACACGAGAAAGAAAGAAAAAAATGTAAAAATTTAGCTCCACTTCCTTCCACATATATGACGATATCATATTTCCATGTTTATAATAGAATCGTACGTTATGAATATATTCATAAGATTTAATTGAGATTATATTAGCTATTAGTTAATTAATGAGAAACGATAAAGTGAATAGCTATATTTAACTTTTTTCAAACTATATGTAGCGTTCTTTTTAGTACTCACTCGCACCAACTTTGATGTGGGTTGTCACATTTTGTTGTTTCTATCTTTCTTTTCTTTTTAAAGTCTTTGATGTGCGTTCTCACTTTTATAATACGGGCATGCTTAAGTTGACAAAATAAATAATGTAAATAACTAGTGAAGATTCCTAACGCCGTTCTCTTAATGTTATTATCATCAAATTGA